>NW_027195190.1:30000-290321 GCF_038502225.1 Cherax quadricarinatus | reverse complement strand
GTCAGGGCAGTGTTATCTGGTTCTGTCTGGGTAGTGTTATCTGCTACTGTTTGGGTAGTGTTATCTGCTACTGTCAGGGTAGTGTTATCTGCTACTGTCTGGGTAGTGTTATCTGGGACTGTCTGGGTAGTGTTATCTGGTACTGTCTGGGTAGTGTTATCTGCTACTGTCAGGGTAGTGTTATCTGCTACTGTCTGGGTAGTGTTATCTGCTACTGTCTGGGTAGTGTTATCTGCTACTGTCTGGGTAGTGTTATCTACTACTGTCTGGGTAGTATCTGTCTGGGGTAGTGTTATCTGGTACTGTCTGGGTGTTAGTGTGTTATCTGGGACTGTCTAGTGTTATCTGGGGAGTGTTATCTGCTACTGTCAGGGTAGTGTTATCTGGGACTGTCTGGGTAGTGTTATCTGGTACTGTCTGGGTAGTGTTATCTGCTACTGTCTGGGGAGTGTTATCTACTACTGTCTGGGGAGTGTTATCTGCTACTGTCTGGGTAGTGTTATCTGCTACTGTCAGGGTAGTGTTATCTGCTACTGTCTGGGTAGTGTTATCTGCTACTGTCTGGGTAGTGTTATCTGCTACTGTCAGGGTAGTGTTATCTGCTACTGTCTGGGTAGTGTTATCTGGGACTGTCTGGGTAGTGTTATCTGGTACTGTCTGGGTAGTGTTATCTGCTACTGTCTGGGTAGTGTTATCTGCTACTGTCTGGGTAGTGTTATCTGCTACTGTCTGGGTAGTGTTATCTGCTACTGTCTGGGTAGTGTTATCTGCTACTGTCTGGGTAGTGTTATCTGTCTGGGTAGTGTTATCTGCTACTGTCTGGGTAGTGTTATCTGGGACTGTCTGGGTAGTGTTATCTGGTACTGTCTGGGTAGTGTTATCTGCTACTGTCTGGGTGTTAGTGTTATCTGCTACTGTCTGGGTAGTGTTGGGTATCTGCTACTGTCTGGGTAGTGTTATCTGCTACTGTCTGGTCTGGGTAGTGTTATCTGCTACTGTCTGGGTAGTGTTATCTGCTACTGTCTGGGTAGTGTTATCTGCTACTGTCTGGGTAGTGTTATCTGCTACTGTCTGGGTAGTGTTATCTGCTACTGTCTGGGTAGTGTTATCTGCTACTGTCTGGGTAGTGTTATCTGCTACTGTCTGGGTAGTGTTATCTGCTACTGTCTGGGTAGTGTTATCTGCTACTGTCTGGGTAGTGTTATCTGCTACTGTCTGGGTAGTGTTATCTGCTACTGTCTGGGTAGTGTTATCTGCTACTGTCTGGGTAGTGTTATCTGCTGTCTGGGTAGTGTTATCTGTCTGTCTGGGTAGTGTTATCTGCTACTCTGCTACTGTCTGGGTAGTGTTATCTGCTACTGTCTGGGTCTGGGTAGTGTTATCTGCTACTGTCTGGGTAGTGTTATCTGCTACTGTCTGGGTAGTGTTATCTGCTACTGTCTGGGTAGTGTTATCTGCTACTGTCTGGGTAGTGTTATCTGCTACTGTCTGGGTAGTGTTATCTGCTACTGTCTGGGTAGTGTTATCTGCTACTGTCTGGGTAGTTTTATCTGCTACTGTCTGGGTACTGTCTGCTACTGTCTGGGTAGTGTTATCTGCTACTGTCTGGGTAGTGTTATCTGCTAGTGTTATCTGCTACTGTCTGGGTAGTGTTATCTGCTACTGTCTGGGTAGTGTTATCTGCTACTGTCTGGGTAGTGTTATCTGCTACTGTACTGGGTAGTGTTATCTGCTACTGTCTGGGTAGTGTTATCTGCTACTGTCTGGGTAGTGTTATCTGCTACTGTCTGGGTAGTGTTATCTGGTACTGTCTGGGTAGTGTAATCTGCTACTGCCTGGGCAGTGTTATCTGGGGGTAGTGTTATCTGGTTCTGTCTGGGTAGTGTTATCTGCTACTGTTTGGGTAGTGTTATCTGCTACTGCCTGGGCAGTGTTATCTGGTTCTGTCTGGGCAGTGTTATCTGCTACTGTTTGGGTAGTGTTATCTGCTACTGTCTGGGTAGTGTTATCTGCTACTGTCAGGGCAGTGTTATCTGGTTCTGTCTGGGTAGTGTTATCTGCTACTGTCATTGTAGTGTTATCTGCTACTGTCAGGGTAGTGTTATCTACTACTGTCTGGGTAGTGTTATCTGGTTCTGTCTGGGTAGTGTTATCTGCTACTGTTTGGGTAGTGTTATCTGCTACTGTCTGGGTAGTGTTATCTACTACTGTCTGGGTAGTGTTATCTGCTACTGTCTGGGTAGTGTTATCTGCTACTGTCTGGGTAGTGTTATCTGCTACTATCTGGGTAGTGTTATCTGCTACTGTCTGGGTAGTGTTATTTGCTACTGTCTGGGTAGTGTTATCTGCTACTGCCTGGGTAGTGTTATCTGCTACTGCCTGGGTAGTGTTATCTGCTACTGTCTGGGTAGTGTTTTCTGCTACTGTCTGGGCAGTGTTATCTGCTACTGTCTGGGTAGTGTTATCTGCTACTGTCTCGGCAGTGTTATCTGCTACTGTCTGAGCAGTGTTATCTGCTACTGTCTGGGTAGTGTTATCTGGTACTGTCTGGGTAGTGTTATCTGCTACCGTCTGGGTAGTGTTATCTGGTACTGTCAGGGTAGTGTTATCTGCTACTGTTTGGGCATTGTTGTCTGCTTCTGTCTGGGCAGTGTTATTTGCTACTGTCTGGGTAGTGTTATCTGCTACTGTCTGGGCATTGTTGTCTGCTTCTGTCTGGGCAGTGTTATTTGCTACTGTCTGGGTAGTGTTATCTGGTACTGTCTGTGCAGTGTTATCTGGTACTGTCTGGGCAGTGTTATCTGCTACTGTCTGGGTAGTGTTATCTGGTACTGTCTGGGTACTATTATCTTGGACTGTCTGGGTAGTGTTATCTGGTACTGTCTGGGCAGTGTAATCTGCTACTGTCTGGGCAGTGTTATCTGCTACTGTCTGGGCAGTGTTATCTGGGACTGTCTGGGTAGTGTTATCTGGTACTGTCTGGGTAGTGTTATCTGGGACTGTCTGGGTAGTGTTATCTGCTACTGTCTGGGTAGTGTTATCTGGTACTGTCTGGGTAGTGTTATCTGCTACTGTCTGGGGAGTGTTATCTACTACTGTCTGGGGAGTGTTATCTGCTACTGTCTGGGTAGTGTTATCTGCTACTGTCAGGGCAGTGTTATCTGGGACTGTCTGGGTAGTGTTATCTGGTACTGTCTGGGTAGTGTTTTCTGCTACTGTCTGGGTAGTGTTTTCTGCTACTGTCTGGGTAGTGTTATCTGGTACTGTCTGGGTAGTGTTATCTGGGACTGTCTGGGTAGTGTTATCTGCTACTGTCTGGGTAGTGTTATCTGCTACTGTCTGGGCAGTGTTATCTGGGACTGTCTGGGTAGTGTTATCTGCTACTGTCTGGGTAGTGTTTTCTGCTACTGTCTGGGCAGTGTTATCTGGGACTGTCTGGGTAGTGTTATCTGCTACTGTCTGGGTAGTGTTTTCTGCTACTGTCTGGGCAGTGTTATCTGGGACTGTCTGGGTAGTGTTATCTGGGACTGTCTGGGTAGTGTTATCTGCTACTGTCTGGGCAGTGTTATCTGGTACTGTCTGGGTAGTGTTATCTGGGACTGTCTGGGTAGTGTTATCTGCTACTGTCTGGGTAGTGTTATCTGCTACTGTCAGGGTAGTGTTATCTGCTACTGTCTGGGTAGTGTTTTCTGCTACTGTCTGGGTAGTGTTATCTGTTACTGTCTGGGTAGTGTTATCTACTACTGTCTGGGTAGCGTTATCTGCTACTGCCTGGGCACTGTTTTTTGCTACTATCTGGGGAGTGTTATCTGCTACTGTCAGGGTAGTGTTATCTACTACTGTCTGGGTAGTGTTATCTACTACTGTCTGGGTAGTGTTATCTACTACTGTCAGGGCAGTGTTATCTGGTTCTGTCTGGGTAGTGTTATCTGCTACTGTCTGGGTAGTGTTATCTACTACTGTCAGGGCAGTGTTATCTGCTACTGTCTGGGTAGTGTTATCTACTACTGTTTGGGTAGTGTTATCTGCTACTGTCTGGGTAGTGTTATCTGCTACTGTCTGGGTAGTGTTATCTGCTACTGTCTGGGTAGTGTTATCTGGTACTGTCTGGGTAGTGTTATCTACTACTGTCTGGGTAGTGTTATCTACTACTTTCTGGGAAGCGTTATCTGCTACTGTCTGGGTAGTGTTATCTGCTACTGTCAGGGCAGTGTTATCTGGTTCTGTCTGGGTAGTGTTATCTGCTACTGTCATTGTAGTGTTATCTGGTTCTGTCTGGGTAGTGTTATCTGCTACTGTCTGGGTAGTGTTATCTGCTACTGTCTGGGTAGTGTTATCTGGTACTGTCTGGGTAGTGTTATCTGCTACTGCCTGGGCAGTGTTATCTGGTTCTGTCTGGGTAGTGTTATCTGCTACTGTTTGGGTAGTGTTATCTGCTACTGCCTGGGCAGTGTTATCTGGTTCTGTCTGGGCAGTGTTATCTGCTACTGTCAGGGCAGTGTTATCTGGTTTTGTCTGGGTAGTGTTATCTGCTACTGTCATTGTAGTGTTATCTGCTACTGTCTGGGTAGTGTTATCTACTACTGTCTGGGTAGTGTTATCTGCTACTGTCTGGGTAGTGTTATCTGCTACTGTCTGGGTAGTGTTATCTGCTACTGTCTGGGCAGTGTTATCTGCTACTGTCTGGGTAGTGTTATCTGCTACTGTCTGGGCAGTGTTATCTGCTACTGTCTGGGTAGTGTTATCTGCTACTGTCTGGGCAGTGTTATCTGCTACTGTCTGGGTAGTGTTATCTGCTACTGTCTGGGTAGTGTTATCTGCTACTGTTTGGGTAGTGTTATCTGCTACTGTCTGGGTAGTGTTATCTGGTACTGTCTGGGTAGTGTTATCTGCTACTGCCTGGGCAGTGTTATCTGCTACTGTCTGGGTAGTGTTATCTGCTACTGTCAGGGCAGTGTTATCTGGTTCTGTCTGGGTAGTGTTATCTGCTACTGTCTGGGTAGTGTTATCTGCTACTGTCTGGGTAGTGTTATCTACTACTGTCTGGGTAGTGTTATCTGGTTCTGTCTGGGTAGTGTTATCTGCTACTGTCTGGGTAGTGTTATCTGCTACTGTCTGGGCAGTGTTATCTGCTACTGTTTGGGTAGTGTTATCTGCTACTGTCTGGGTAGTGTTATCTGCTACTGTCTGGGTAGTGTTATCTGCTACTGTCTGGGTAGTGTTATCTTCTACTGTCTGGGTAGTGTTATCTGGTACTGTCTGGGTAGTGTTATCTGCTACTGTCTGGGTAGTGTTATCTCGTACTTTCTGGTAGTGTTATCTGGGACTGTCTGGGTAGTGTTATCTGCTACTGTCTGGGTAGTGTTATCTGCTACAGTCTGGGTAGTGTTATCTGCTACTGTCTGGGGAGTGTTATCTGCTACTGTCTGGGTAGTGTTATCTGCTACAGTCTGGGTAGTGTTATCTGCTACTGTCTGGGGAGTGTTATCTGCTACTGTCTGGGTAGTGTTATCTGCTACTGCCTGGGTAGTGTTATCTGCTACTGTCTGGGGAGTGTTATCTGCTACTGTCTGGGTAGTGTTATCTGCTACTGCCTGGGTAGTGTTATCTGCTACTGTCTGGGTAGTGTTATCTACTACTCTCAGGGTAGTGTTATCTGCTACTGTCTGGGGAGTGTTATCTGCTACTGTCTGGGTAGTGTTATCTGCTACTGCCTGGGTAGTGTTATCTGCTACTGTCTGGGTAGTGTTATCTGGTACTGTCTGGGTAGTGTTATCTGCTACTGTCTGGGTAGTGTTATCTGCTACTGTCTGGGTAGTGTTATCTGCTACTGTCTGGGTAGTGTTATCTGCTACTGCCTGGGTAGTGTTATCTGCTACTGTCTGGGTAGTGTTATCTGCTACTGTCAGGATAGTGTTATCTGCTACTGTCTGGGTAGTGTTATCTGCTACTGTCTGGATAGTGATATCTGCTACTGTCTGGGTAGTGTTACCTACTACTGTCTGGGTAGTGTTATCTGCTACTGTCTGGGCAGTGTTATCTGCTACTGTCTGGGCAGTGTTATCTGCTACTGTCTGGGCAGTGTTATCTGGTACTGTCTGGGTAGTATTATCTGGGACTATCTGGGTAGTGTTATCTGGTACTGCCTGGATAGTGTTATCTGATACTATCTGTGTAGTGTTATCTGGGACTGTCTGGGTAGTGTTATCTGATACTCTCTGGGTAGTGTTATCGGGGACTGTCTGGGTAGTGTTATCTGATACTGTCTGAGTAGTGTTATCTGATACTCTCTGGGTAGTGTTATCTGGGACTGTCTGGGTAGTGTTATCTGATACTGTTTGGGTAGTGTTATCTGCTACTGTCTGGGCAGTGTTATCTGATACTGTCTGGGTAGTGTTATCTGATACTGTCTGGGTAGTGTTATCTGCTACTGTCTGGGTAGTGTTATCTGCTACTGTCTGGGGAGTGTTATCTGCTACTGTCTGGGTAGTGTTATCTGCTACTGTCTGGGTAGTGTTATCTGCTACTGTCTGGGTAGTGTTATCTGCAACTGTCTGGGTAGTGTTATCTACTACTGTCTGGGGAGTGTTATCTGCTACTGTCTGGGTAGTGTTATCTGCTACTGTCTGGGTAGTGTTATCTGCTACTGTCTGGGTAGTGTTATCTGCTACTGTCTGGGTAGTGTTATCTACTACTCTCTGGGGAGTGTTATCTGCTACTGTCTGGGTAGTGTTATCTGCTACTGTCTGGGTAGTGTTATGTGATACTGTCTGGGTAGTGTTATCTGCTACTGTCTGGGTAGTGTTATCTGCTACTGTCTGGGGAGTGTTATCTACTACTGTCTGGGGAGTGTTATCTGCTACTGTCTGGGTAGTGTTATCTGCTACTGTCTGGGTAGTGTTATCTGCTACTGTCTTGGCAGTGTTATCTGCTACTGTCTGGGTAGTGTTATCTGCTACTGTCTGGGTAGTGTTATCTACTACTGTCTGGGGAGTGTTATCTGCTACTGTCTGGGTAGTGTTATCTGCTACTGTCTGGGTAGTGTTATGTGATACTGTCTGGGTAGTGTTATCTGCTACTGTCTGGGTAGTGTTATCTGCTACTGTCTGGGGAGCGTTATCTACTACTGTCTGGGTAGTGTTATTTGCTACTGTCTGGGTAGTGTTATTTGCTACTGTCTGGGCAGTGTTATCTGCTACTGTTTGGGTAGTGTTATCTTCTACTGCCTGGGTAGTGTTATCTGCTACTCTCTGGGTAGTGTTATCTGCTACTCTCTGCGTAGTGTTATCTGCTACTGTCTGGGTAGTGTTATCTGCTTCTATCTGGGTAGTGTTATCTTCTACTGTCTGGGCAGTGTTATCTGTTACTGTCTGGGCAGTGTTTTCTGCTACTGTCTGGGTAGTGTTATCTGCTACTGTCTGGGCAGTGTTATCTGCTACTGTCTGGGCAGTGTTATCTGCTACTGTCTGGGTAGTGTTATCTGCTACTGTCTGGGTAGTGTTATCTGCTACTGTCTGGGCAGTGTTATCTGCTACTGTCTGGGCAGTGTTATCTGCTACTGTCTGGGTAGTGTTATCTGCTACTCTCTGGGTAGTGTTATCTGCTACTCTCTGCGTAGTGTTATCTGCTATTGTCTGGGTAGTGTTATCTACTACTGTCTGGGGAGTGTTATCTGCTACTGTCTGGGTAGTGTTATCTGCTACTGTCTGGGTAGTGTTATCTGCTACTGTCTGGGTAGTGTTATCTGCTACTGTCTGGGAAGTGTTATCTGCTACTACTGCTCTGGGGTAGTGTTATCTGCTACTGTCTGGGTAGTGTTATCTGCTACTGTCTGGGTAGTGTTATCTGTCTGGGTAGTGTTATCTGCTACTGTCTGGGTAGTGTTATCTGCTACTGTCTGGGGAGTGTTATCTGCTACTGTCTGGGTAGTGTTATCTGCTACTGTCTGGGTAGTGTTATCTGCTACTGTCTGGGTAGTGTTATCTGCTACTGTCTGGGTAGTGTTATCTGCTACTGTCTGGGTAGTGTTATCTGCTACTGTCTGGGTAGTGTTATCTGCTACTGTCTGGGTAGTGTTATCTGCTACTGTTTGGGTAGTGTTATCTGCTTCTGTCTGGGTAGTGTTATCTGCTACTGTCTGGGTAGTGTTATCTGCTACTGTCTGGGTAGTGTCACCTGCTACTGTCTGGGTAGTGTTATCTGCTACTGTCTGGGTAGTGTTACCTGCTACTGTCTGGGGAGTGTTGTCTGCTACTGTCAGGGTAGTGTTATCTGCTACTGTCTGGGGAGTGTTTTCTGCTACTGTCTGGGTAGTGTTATCTGCTACTGTCTTGGCAGTGTTATCTGGTACTGTCTGGGTAGTGTTATCTGCTACTGCCTGGGTAGTGTTATCTGCTACTGTTTGGGTAGTGTTATCTGCTACTCTCTGGGGAGTGTAATCTGCTACTGTACTGGGTAGTGTTATCTGGTACTGTCTGGGTAGTGTTATCTGCTACTGTCTGGGGAGTGTTATCTACTACTGTCTGGGTAGTGTTATCTACTACTGTCTGGGTAGTGTTATCTGCTACTGTCTGGGTAGTGTTATCTGGTTCTGTCTGGGTAGTGTTATCTGGTACTGTCTGGGTAGTGTTATCTGGTACTGTCAGGGTAGTGTTATCTGGGACTGTCTGGGTAGTGTTATCTGGTACTGTCTGGGTAGTGTTATCTGCTACTGTCTGGGTAGTGTTATCTGCTACTGTCTGGGTAGTGTTATCTGCTACTGTCTGGGTAGTGTTATCTGATACTGTCTGGGTAGTGTTATCTGCTACTGTCTGGGTAGTGTTATCTGCTACTGTCTGGGTAGTGTTATCTGCTACTGTCTGGGCAGTGTTATCTGCTACTGTCTGGGTAGTGTTATCTGCTACTGTCTGGGTAGTGTTATCTGCTACTGTCTGGGCAGTGTTATCTGCTACTGTCTGGGTAGTGTTATCTGCTACTGTCTGGGTAGTGTTATCTGCTACTGTCTGGGTAGTGTTATCTGCTACTGTCTGGGTAGTGTTATCTGCTACTGTCTGGGTAGTGTTATCTGCTACTGTCTGGGTAGTGTTATCTGCTACTGTCTGGGCAGTGTTATCTGCTACTGTCTGGGTAGTGTTATCTGCTACTGTCTGGGTAGTGTTATCTGCTACTGTCTGGGTAGTGTTATCTGCTACTGTCTGGGTAGTGTTATCTGCTACTGTCTGGGTAGTGTTATCTGCTACTGTCTGGGTAGTGTTATCTGCTACTGTCTGGGTAGTGTTATCTGCTACTGTCTGGGTAGTGTTATCTGCTACTGTCTGGGTAGTGTTATCTGCTACTGTCTGGGTAGTGTTATCTGCTACTGTCTGGGTAGTGTTATCTGCTACTGTCTGGGTAGTGTTATCTGCTACTGTCTGGGTAGTGTTATCTGCTACTGTCTGGGTAGTGTTATCTGCTACTGTCTGGGTAGTGTTATCTGCTACTGTCTGGGTAGTGTTATCTGCTACTGTCTGGGTAGTGTTATCTGCTACTGTCTGGGTAGTGTTATCTGCTACTGTCTGGGTAGTGTTATCTGCTACTGTCTGGGTAGTGTTATCTGCTACTGTCTGGGTAGTGTTATCTGCTACTGCCTGGGTAGTGTTATCTGCTACTCCCTGGTTAGTGTTATCTGCTACTGTCTGGGTAGTGTTATCTGCTACTGTCTGGGTAGTGTTATCTGCTACTGTCTGGGGAGTCTTTTCTGCTACTGTCTGGGCAGTGTTATCTGGAAGTGTCTTGGAGTTTACCTGGAGAGAGTTCCGGGGGTCAACGCCCCCGCGGCCCGGTCTGTGACCAGGCTACTGTCTGCTACTGACCGGGTAGTGTTATCTGCTACTGTCTGGGTAGTGTTATCTACTACTGTCTCGGTAGTGTTATCTGCTACTTTCTGGGCAGTGTTATCTGCTACTGTCTGGGTAGTGTTATCTGCTACTGTCTGTGCAGTGTTATCTGGTACTGTCTGGGTAGTATTATCTGGGACTGTCTGGGTAGGGTTATCTGGTACTGTCTGGATAGTGTTATCTGATATTATATGTGTAGTGTTATCTGGGACTGTCTGGGAAGTGTTATCTGTTACTGTCTGGGTAGTGTTATCTGGGACTGTCTGGGTAGTGTTATCTGTTACTGTCTGGGTAGTGTTATCTGCTACTGTCTGGGTAGTGTTATCTGCTCCTGTCTGGGTAGTGTTGTCTGCTACTGTCTGGGTAGTGTTATCTGATACTGTCGGGGTAGTGTTATCTGATACTGTCTGGGTAGTGTTATCTGCTACTGTCTGGGTAGTGTTATCTGCTACTGTCTGGGCAGTGTTATCTGCTACTGTCTGGGTAGTGTTATCTGCTACTGTCTGGGTAGTGTTATCTGCTACTGTCTGGGCAGTGTTATCTGCTTCTGTCTGGGTAGTGTTATCTGCTACTGTCTGGGTAGTGTTATCTGCTACTGTCTGGGTAGTGTTATCTGCTACTGTCTGGGTAGTGTTATCTGCTACTGTCTGGGTAGTGTTATCTGCTACTGTCTGGGTAGTGTTATCTGCTACTGTCTGGGTAGTGTTATCTGCTACTGTCTGGGTAGTGTTATCTGCTACTGTCTGGGTAGTGTTATCTGCTACTGTCTGGGTAGTGTTATCTGCTACTTTCTGGGTAGTGTTATCTGCTACTGTCTGGGTAGTGTTATCTGCTACTGTCTGGGTAGTGTTATCTGCTACTGTCTGGGTAGTGTTATCTGCTACTGTCTGGGCAGTGTTATCTGCTACTGTCTTGGTAGTGTTATCTGCTACTGTCTGGGTAGTGTTATCTGCTACTGTCTGGGAAATGTTATCTGCTACTGTCTGGGTAGTGTTATCTGCTACTGTCTGGGCAGTGTTATCTGCTACTGTCTGGGCAGTGTTATCTGCAACTGTCTGGGTAGTGTTATCTGGTACTGTCTGGGTAGTGTTATCTGTTACCGTCTGGGTAGTGTTATCTGGTACTGTCTGGGTAGTGTTATCTGCTACTGTCTGGGCAGTGTTATCTGCTACTGTCTGGGTAGTGTTATCTGCTACTCTCTGGGTAGTGTTATCTGCTACTCTCTGCGTAGTGTTATCTGCTACTGTCTGGGTAATGTTATCTGCTACTGTCTGTGTAGTGTTACCTGCAACTGTCTGGGCAGTGTTATCTGCTACTGTCTGGGTAGTGTTAACTGCTACTCTCTGGGGAGTGTTGTCTGCTACTGTCTGGGCAGTGTTATCTGCTACTGTCTGGGTAGTGTTATCTGCTACTGTCTGGGTAGTGTTAACTGCTACTCTCTGGGGAATGTTATCTGCTACTGTCTGGGCAGTGTTATCTGCTACTGTCTGGGTAGTGTTATCTGCTTCTGTCTGGGTAGTGTTATCTGCTTCTGTTTGGGTAGTGTTATCTGCTACTGTCTGGGTAGTGTTATCTGCTACTGTCTGGGGAGTGTTATCTGCTACTGTCTAAGTAGTGTTATCTGCTACTGTCTGGGTAGTGTTATCTGCTACTGTCTGGGTAGTGTTATCTGCTACTGTCTGGGTAGTGTTATCTGCTACTGTCTGGGTAGTGTTATCTGCTACTGTCTGGGTAGTGTTATCTGCTACTGTCTGGGTAGTGTTATCTGCTACTGTCTGGGTAGTGTTATCTGCTACTGTCTGGGTAGTGTTATCTGCTACTGCCTGGGTAGTGTTATCTGCTACTCCCTGGTTAGTGTTATCTGCTACTGTCTGGGTAGTGTTATCTGCTACTGTCTGGGTAGTGTTATCTGCTACTGTCTGGGGAGTCTTTTCTGCTACTGTCTGGGGAGTCTTTTCTGCTACTGTCTGGGCAGTGTTATCTGGAAGTGTCTTGGAGTTTACCTGGAGAGAGTTCCGGGGGTCAACGCCCCCGCGGCCCGGTCTGTGACCAGGCTACTGTCTGCTACTGACCGGGTAGTGTTATCTGCTACTGTCTGGGTAGTGTTATCTACTACTGTCTGGGTAGTGTTATCTGCTACTTTCTGGGCAGTGTTATCTGCTACTGTCTGGGTAGTGTTATCTGCTACTGTCTGTGCAGTGTTATCTGGTACTGTCTGGGTAGTATTATCTGGGACTGTCTGGGTAGGGTTATCTGGTACTGTCTGGATAGTGTTATCTGATATTATATGTGTAGTGTTATCTGGGACTGTCTGGGTAGTGTTATCTGTTACTGTCTGGGTAGTGTTATCTTCGACTGTCTGGGTAGTGTTATCTGCGACTGTCTGGGTAGTGTTGTCTGCTACTGTCTGGGTAGTGTTATCTGATACTGTCTGGGTAGTGTTATCTGATACTGTCGGGGTAGTGTTATGTGATACTGTCGGGGTAGTGTTATCTGATACTGTGTGGGTAGTGTTATCTGCTACTGTCTGGGTAGTGTTATCTGCTACTGTCTGGGTAGTGTTATCTGCTACTGTCTGGGCAGTGTTATCTGCTACTGTCTGGGTAGTGTTATCTGCTACTGTCTGGGTAGTGTTATCTGCTACTGTCTAGGCAGTGTTATCTGCTACTGTCTGGGTAGTGTTATCTGCTACTGTCTGGGAAGTGTTATCTGCTACTGTCTGGGTAGTGTTATCTGCTACTGTCTGGGTAGTGTTGTCTGCTACTGTCTGGGCAGTGTTATCTGCTACTGTCTGGGTAGTGTTATCTGCTACTGGCTGGGCAGTGTTATCTGCTACTGTCTGGGTAGTGTTATCTGCTACTGTCCGGGTAGTGTTATCTGCTACTGTCTGGGTAGTGTTATCTGCTACTGTCTGGGTAGTGTTATCTGCTACTGTCTGGGTAGTGTTATCTGCTACTGCCTGGGTAGTGTTATCTGCTACTGTCTGGGTAGTGTTATCTGCTACTGTCTGGGCAGTGTTATCTGCTACTGTCTTGGTAGTGTTATCTGCTACTGTCTGGGTAGTGTTATCTGCTACTGTCTGGGTTATGTTATCTGCTACTGTCTTGGTAGTGTTATCTGCTACTGTCTGGGTAGTGTTATCTGCTACTGTTTGTGTAGTGTTATCTGGGACTGTCTGGGTAATGTTATCTGATACTCTCTGGGTAGTGTTATCTGGGACTGTCTGGGTAGTGTTATCTGTTACTGTCTGGGTAGTGTTATCTGCTACTGTCTGGGTAGTGTTATCTGCTACTGTCTGGGTAGTGTTATCTGATACTCTCTGGGTAGTATTATCTGGGACTATCTGGGTAGTGTTATCTGGTACTGTCTGGATAGTGTTATCTGATACTATCTGTGTAGTGTTATCTGGGACTGTCTGGGTAGTGTTATCTGATACTCTCTGGGTAGTGTTATCTGGGACTGTCTGGGTAGTGTTATCTGTTACTGTCTGGGTAGTGTTATCTGCTACTGTCTGGGTAGTGTTATCTGCTACTGTCTGGGTAGTGTTATCTGCTACTGTCTGGGTAGTGTTATCTGATACTGTCTGGGTAGTGTTATCTGCTACTGTCTGGGTAGTGTTATCTGCTACTGTCTGGGTAGTGTTATCTGCTACTGTCTGGGTAGTGTTGTCTGCTACTGTCTGGGTAGTGTTATCTGCTACTATCTGGGCAGTGTTATCTGGTACTGTCTGGGTAGTGTTATCTGGGACTGTCTGGGTAGTGTTATCTGCTACTGTCTGGGTAGTGTTATCTGCTACTGTCTGGGTAGTGTTATCTACTACTGTCTGGGTAGTGTTATCTGCTACTATCTGGGCAGTGTTATCTGGTACTGACTGGGTAGTGTTATCTGCTACTGTCTGGGTAGTGTTATCTGCTACAGTCTGGGTAGTGTTATCTACTACTGTCTGGGTAGTGTTATCTGCTAATGTCTGGGGAGTGTTATCTGCTACTGTCTGGGTAGTGTTATCTGCTACTGTCTGGGTAGTGTTATCTGCTACTGTCTGGGGAGTGTTATCTGCTACTGTCTGGGTAGTGTTATCTGCTACTGTCTGGGTAGTGTTATCTACAACTGTCTTGGTAGTGTTATCTGCTACTGTCTGGGTAGTGTTATCTGCTACTGTCTGGGTAGTGTTATCTGATACTATCTGTGTAGTGTTATCTGGTACTGTCTGGATAGTGTTATCTGATACTCTCTGGGTAGTGTTATCTGGGACTGTCTGGGTAGTGTTATCTGATACTGTTTGGGTAGTGTTATCTGCTACTGTCTGGGCAGTGTTATCTGATACTGTCTGGGTAGTGTTATCTGATACTGTCTGGGTAGTGTTATCTGCTACTGTCTGGGTAGTGTTATCTGCTACTGTCTGGGGAGTGTTATCTGCTACTGTCTGGGTAGTGTTATCTGCTACTGTCTGGGTAGTGTTATCTGCTACTGTCTGGGTAGTGTTATCTGCAACTGTCTGGGTAGTGTTATCTACTACTGTCTGGGGAGTGTTATCTGCTACTGTCTGGGTAGTGTTATCTGCTACTGTCTGGGTAGTGTTATCTGCTACTGTCTGGGTAGTGTTATCTACTACTGTCTGGACAGTGTTACCTGCTACTGTCTGGGGAGTGTTATCTGGTACTGTCTGGGTAGTGTTATCTGCTACTGTCTGGGCAGTGTTATCTGCTACTCTCTGGGCAGTGTTATCTGCTACTGTCTGGGTAGTGTTATCTGGTACTGTCTGGGTAGTGTTATCTGTTACCGTCTGGGTAGTGTTATCTGGTACTGTCTGGGTAGTGTTATCTGCTACTGTCTGGGCAGTGTTATCTGCTACTGTCTGGGTAGTGTTATCTGCTACTCTCTGGGTAGTGTTATCTGCTACTCTCTGCGTAGTGTTATCTGCTACTGTCTGGGTAGTGTTATCTGCTACTGTCTGGGTAGTGTTATCTGCTACTGTCTGGGTAGTGTTACCTGCAACTGTCTGGGCAGTGTTATCTGCTACTGTCTGGGTAGTGTTATCTGCTACTGTCTGGGTAGTGTTATCTGCTACTGTCTGGGTAGTGTTATCTGCTACTGTCTGGGTAGTGTTACCTGCAACTGTCTGGGCAGTGTTATCTGCTACTGTCTGGGTAGTGTTATCTGCTACTGTCTGGGTAGTGTTATCTGCTACTCTCTGGGTAGTGTTATCTGCTACTCTCTGCGTAGTGTTATCTGCTACTGTCTGGGTAGTGTTATCTGCTACTGTCTGGGTAGTGTTATCTGCTACTGTCTGGGTAGTGTTACCTGCAACTGTCTGGGCAGTGTTATCTGCTACTGTCTGGGTAGTGTTATCTGCTACTGTCTGGGTAGTGTTATCTGCTACTGTCTGGGTAGTGTTACCTGCAACTGTCTGGGCAGTGTTATCTGCTACTGTCTGGGTAGTGTTAACTGATACTGTCTGGGTAGTGTTATCTGCTACTGTCTGGGTAGTGTTAACTGCTACTGTCTGGGTAGTGTTATCTGCTACTGTCTGGGGAGTGTTGTCTGCTACTGTCTGGGTAGTGTTATCTGCTACTGTCTGGGTAGTGTTATCTGCTACTGTCTGGGTAGTGTTATCTGCTACTGTCTGGGTAGTGTTATCTGCTACTGTCTGGGTAGTGTTATCTGCTACTGTCTGGGTAGTGTTATCTGCTACTGTCTGGGTAGTGTTATCTGCTACTGTCTGGGTAGTGTTATCTGCTACTGTCTGGGTAGTGTTATCTGCTACTGTCTGGGTAGTGTTAACTGCTACTGTCTGGGTAGTGTTATCTGCTACTGTCTGGGTAGTGTTAACTGCTACTGTCTGGGGAGTGTTATCTGCTACTGTCTGGGTAGTGTTATCTGCTACTGTCTGGGTAGTGTTAACTGCTACTCTCTGGGGAGTGTTGTCTGCTACTGTCTGGGTAGTGTTATCTGCTACTGTCTGGGTAGTGTTATCTGCTACTGTCAGGGTAGTGTTATCTGCTACTGTCAGGGTAGTGTTAACTGCTACTCTCTGGGGAGTGTTGTCTGCTACTGTCTGGGTAGTGTTATCTGCTACTGTCAGGGTAGTGTTATCTGCTACTGTCTGGGTAGTGTTATCTGCTACTGTCAGGGTAGTGTTAACTGCTACTCTCTGGGGAGTGTTGTCTGCTACTGTCTGGGTAGTGTTATCTGGTACTGTCTGGGTAGTGTTATCTGCTACTGTCTGGGCAGTGTTATCTGCTACTGTCTGGGTAGTGTTATCTGCTACTGTCTGGGTAGTGTTATCTGCTACTGTCTGGGCAGTGTTATCTGCTACTGTCTGGGCAGTGTTATCTGCTACTGTCTGGGTAGTGTTATCTGCTACTGTCTGGGTAGTGTTATCTGCTACTGTCTGGGCAGTGTTATCTGCTACTGTCAGGGTAGTGTTATCTGCTACTGTCTGGGTAGTGTTATCTGCTACTGTCTGGGTAGTGTTATCTGCTACTGTCTGGGCAGTGTTATCTGCTACTGTCTGGGTAGTGTTATCTGCTTGTAGGTAGTAGGTTGGTAGACAGCAACCACCCAGGGAAGTACTACCGTCCTGCCAGATGACTGTGAAACAAAAACCTGTAACTGTTTTGCATGATGGTAGGATTGCTGGTTTCTTTTTCTGTCTCATAAACACGCTAGATAACAGGGATATCTTGCTACTCCTACTTACACTTTGGTCACACTTCACAGACACGCACATGCATATATATATACATACATCTAGGTTTTTCTCCTTTTTCTAAATAGCTCTTGTTCTTTTTTATTTCTTCTATTGTCCATGGGGAAGTGGAAAAGAATCTTTCCTCCGTAAGCCATGCGTGTCGTATGAGGCGACTAAAATGCCGGGAGCAATGGGCTAGTAACCCCTTCTCCTGTATACAATTACTAAAAAAGAGAAGAAGAAAAACTTTATAAAACTGGGTTGCTTAAATGTGCGTGGATGTAGTGCGGATGACAAGAAACAGATGATTGCTGATGTTATGAATGAAAAGAAGTTGGATGTCCTGGCTCTAAGCGAAACAAAGCTGAAGGGGGTAGGGGAGTTTCAGTGGGGGGAAATAAATGGGATTAAATCTGGAGTAGCTGAGAGAGTTAGAGCAGAGGAAGGGGTAGCAGTAATGTTAAATGATCAGTTATGGAAGGAGAAAAGAGAATATGAATGTGTAAATTCAAGAATTATGTGGATTAAAGTAAAGGTTGGATGCGAGAAGTGGGTCATAATAAGCGTGTATGCACCTGGAGAAGAGAGGAATGCAGAGGAGAGAGAGAGATTTTGGGAGATGTTAAGTGAATGTATAGGAGCCTTTGAACCAAGTGAGAGAGTAATTGTGGTAGGGGACTTGAATGCTAAAGTAGGAGAAACTTTTAGAGAGGGTGTGGTAGGTAAGTTTGGGGTGCCAGGTGTAAATGATAATGGGAGCCCTTTGATTGAACTTTGTATAGAAAGGGGTTTAGTTATAGGTAATACATATTTTAAGAAAAAGAGGATAAATAAGTATACACGATATGATGTAGGGAGAAATGACAGTAGTTTGTTGGATTATGTATTGGTAGATAAAAGACTGTTGAGTAGACTTCAGGATGTACATGTTTATAGAGGGGCCACAGATATATCAGATCACTTTCTAGTTGTAGCTACACTGAGAGTAAAAGGTAGATGGGATACAAGGAGAATAGAAGCATCAGGGAAGAGAGAGGTGAAGGTTTATAAACTAAAAGAGGAGGCAGTTAGGGTAAGATATAAACAGCTATTGGAGGATAGATGGGCTAATGAGAGCATAGGCAATGGGGTCGAAGAGGTATGGGGTAGGTTTAAAAATGTAGTGTTAGAGTGTTCAGCAGAAGTTTGTGGTTACAGGAAAGTGGGTGCAGGAGGGAAGAGGAGCGATTGGT
The DNA here is from genome assembly GCF_038502225.1 of Cherax quadricarinatus. NCBI lineage: Eukaryota > Metazoa > Arthropoda > Malacostraca > Decapoda > Parastacidae > Cherax > Cherax quadricarinatus. The sequence goes on along the minus strand of NW_027195190.1, from coordinate 272,523 downwards.
GGAATGATGATGTAAAGAGAGTAGTAAGGGAGAAAAAGTTAGCATATGAGAAGTTTTTACAAAGTAGAAGTGATGCAAGGAGGGAAGAGTATATGGAGAAAAAGAGAGAAGTTAAGAGAGTGGTGAAGCAATGTAAAAAGAGAGCAAATGAGAGAGTGGGTGAGATGTTATCAACAAATTTTGTTGAAAATAAGAAAAAGTTTTGGAGTGAGATTAACAAGTTAAGGAAGCCTAGAGAACAAATGGATTTGTCAGTTAAAAATAGGAGAGGAGCGTTATTAAATGGAGAGTTAGAGGTATTGGGAAGATGGAAGGAATATTTTGAGGAATTGTTAAATGTTGATGAAGATAGGGAAGCTGTGATTTCGTGTATAGGGCAAGGAGGAATAACATCTTGTAGGAGTGAGGAAGAGCCAGTTGTGAGTGTGGGGGAAGTTCGTGAGGCAGTAGGTAAAATGAAAGGGGGTAAGGCAGCCGGGATTGATGGGATAAAGATAGAAATGTTAAAAGCAGGTGGGGATATAGTTTTGGAGTGGTTGGTGCAATTATTTAATAAATGTATGGAAGAGGGTAAGGTACCTAGGGATTGGCAGAGAGCATGCATAGTTCCTTTGTATAAAGGCAAAGGGGATAAAAGAGAGTGCAAAAATTATAGGGGGATAAGTCTGTTGAGTATACCTGGTAAAGTGTATGGTAGAGTTATTATTGAAAGAATTAAGAGTAAGACGGAGAATAGGATAGCAGATGAACAAGGAGGCTTTAGGAAAGGTAGGGGGTGTGTGGACCAGGTGTTTACAGTGAAACATATAAGTGAACAGTATTTAGATAAGGCTAAAGAGGTCTTTGTGGCATTTATGGATTTGGAAAAGGCGTATGACAGGGTGGATAGGGGGGCAATGTGGCAGATGTTGCAAGTGTATGGTGTAGGAGGTAGGTTACTGAAAGCAGTGAAGAGTTTTTACGAGGATAGTGAGGCTCAAGTTAGAGTATGTAGGAAAGAGGGAAATTTTTTCCCAGTAAAAGTAGGCCTTAGAGAAGGATGTGTGATGTCACCGTGATTGTTTAATATATTTATAGATGGGGTTGTAAGAGAAGTAAATGCGAGGGTCTTGGCAAGAGGCGTGGAGTTAAAAGATAAAGAATCACACACAAAGTGGGAGTTGTCACAGCTGCTCTTTGCTGATGACACTGTGCTCTTGGGAGATTCTGAAGAGAAGTTGCAGAGATTGGTGGATGAATTTGGTAGGGTGTGCAAAAGAAGAAAATTAAAGGTGAATACAGGAAAGAGTAAGGTTATGAGGATAACAAAAAGATTAGGTGATGAAAGATTGAATATCAGATTGGAGGGAGAGAGTATGGAGGAGGTGAACGTATTCAGATATTTGGGAGTGGACGTGTCAGCGGATGGGTCTATGAAAGATGAGGTGAATCATAGAATTGATGAGGGAAAAAGAGTGAGTGGTGCACTTAGGAGTCTGTGGAGACAAAGAACTTTGTCCTTGGAGGCAAAGAGGGGAATGTATGAGAGTATAGTTTTACCAACGCTCTTATATGGGTGTGAAGCGTGGGTGATGAATGTTGCAGCGAGGAGAAGGCTGGAGGCAGTGGAGATGTCATGTCTGAGGGCAATGTGTGGTGTGAATATAATGCAGAGAATTCGTAGTTTGGAAGTTAGGAGGAGGTGCGGGATTACCAAAACTGTTGTCCAGAGGGCTGAGGAAGGGTTGTTGAGGTGGTTCGGACATGTAGAGAGAATGGAGCGAAACAGAATGACTTCAAGAGTGTATCAGTCTGTAGTGGAAGGAAGGCGGGGTAGGGGTCGGCCTAGGAAGGGTTGGAGGGAGGGGGTAAAGGAGGTTTTGTGTGCGAGGGGCTTGGACTTCCAGCAGGCATGCGTGAGCGTGTTTGATAGGAGTGAATGGAGACAAATGGTTTTTAATACTTGACGTGCTGTTGGAGTGTGAGCAAAGTAACATTTATGAAGGGATTCAGGGAAACCGGCAGGCCGGACTTGAGTCCTGGAGATGGGAAGTACAGTGCCTGCACTCTGAAGGAGGGGTGTTAATGTTGCAGTTTAAAAACTGTAGTGTAAAGCACCCTTCTGGCAAGACAGTGATGGAGTGAATGATGGTGAAAGTTTTTCTTTTTAGGGCCACCCTGCCTTGGTGGGAATCGGCCAGTGTGATAATAATAAAAATAATAATTATCTGCTACTGTCTGGGTAGTGTTATCTGCTACTGTCTGGGGAGTGTTATCTGCTACTGTCTAAGTAGTGTTATCTGCTACTGTCTGGGTAGTGTTATCTGCTACTGTCTGGGCAGTGTTATCTGCTACTGTCTAAGTAGTGTTATCTGCTACTGTCTGGGTAGTGTTATCTGCTTCTGTCTGTGTAGTGTTATCTGCTACTGTCTGGGTAGTGTTATCTGCTACTGTCTGGGTAGTGTTATCTGCTACTGTCTGGGTAGTGTTATCTGCTACTGTCTGGGTAGTGTTATCTGCTACTGTCTGGGTAGTGTTATCTGCTACTGCCTGGGTAGTGTTATCTGCTACTCCCTGGTTAGTGTTATCTGCTACTGTCTGGGTAGTGTTATCTGCTACTGTCTGGGTAGTGTTATCTGCTACTGTCTGGGGAGTCTTTTCTGCTACTGTCTGGGCAGTGTTATCTGGAAGTGTCTTGGAGTTTACCTGGAGAGAGTTCCGGGGGTCAACGCCCCCGCGGCCCGGTCTGTGACCAGGCTACTGTCTGCTACTGACCGGGTAGTGTTATCAGCTACTGTCTGGGTAGTGTTATCTACTACTGTCTGGGTAGTGTTATCTGCTACTTTCTGGGCAGTGTTATCTGCTACTGTCTGGGTAGTGTTATCTGCTACTGTCTGTGCAGTGTTATCTGGTACTGTCTGGGTAGTATTATCTGGGACTGTCTGGGTAGGGTTATCTGGTACTGTCTGGATAGTGTTATCTGATATTATATGTGTAGTGTTATCTGGGACTGTCTGGGCAGTGTTATCTGCTACTGGCTGGGCAGTGTTATCTGCTACTGTCTGGATAGTGTTATCTGCTACTGTCTGGATAGTGTTATCTGCTACTGTCTGGATAGTGTTATCTGCTACTGTCTGGATAGTGTTATCTGCTACTGTCTAGATAGTTTTATCTGCTACTGTCTGGGCAGTGTTACCTGCTACTGTCTGGGTAGTGTTACCTGCTACTGTCTGGGTAGTGTTATCTGCTACTGTCTGGGTAGTGTTATCTGCTACTGTCTGGGTAGTGTTACCTGCTACTGTCTGGGTAGTGTTATCTGCTACTGTCTGGGTAGTGTTATCTGCTACTGTCTGGGTAGTGTTATCTGCTACTGTCTGGGCAGTGTTATCTGCTACTGTTTGGGTAGTGTTATCTGCTACTGTCTGGGTAGTGTTATCTGCTACTGTCTGGGTAGTGTTATCTGCTACTGTCTGGTTAGTGTTATCTGCTACTGTCTTGGTAATGTTATCTGCTACTGTCTGGGTAGTGTTATCTGCTACTGTCTGGGTAGTGTTATCTGCTACTGTCTGGGTAGTGTTATCTGCTACTGTCTGGGCAGTGTTATCTGCTACTGTCTGGGTAGTGTTATCTGCTACTGTCTGGGCAGTGTTATCTACTACTGTCTGGGTAGTGTTATCTGCTACTGTGTGGGCAGTGTTATCTACTACTGTCTGGGCAGTGTTATCTACTACTGTCTGGGCAGTGTTATCTGCTACTGTCTGGATAGTGTTATCTGCTACTGTCTGGGCAGTGTTATCTGCTACTGTCTGGATAGTGTTATCTACTACTGTCTGGATAGTGTTATCTACTACTGTCTGGGCAGTGTTATCTGCTACTGTCTGGATAGTGTTATCTACTACTGTCTGGGCAGTGTTATCTGCTACTGTCTGGATAGTGTTATCTGCTACTGTCTGGGTAGTGTTATCTGCTACTGTCTGGGTAGTGTTATCTGCTACTGTCTGGATAGTGTTATCTGCTACTGTCTGGGTAGTGTTATCTGATACTGTCTGGGCAGTGTTATCTGCTACTGTCTGGGCAGTGTTATCTGCTACTGTCTGGGCAGTGTTATCTGCTACTGTCTGGGCAGTGTTATCTGCTACTGTCTGGGCAGTGTTATCTGCTACTGTCTGGGCAGTGTTATCTGCTACTGTCTGGGTAGTGTTATCTGCTACTGTCTGGGCAGTGTTATCTGCTACTGTCTGGGTAGTGTTATCTGCTACTGTCTGGGTAGTGTTATCTGCTACTGTCTGGGCAGTGTTATCTGCTACTGTCTGGGCAGTGTTATCTGCTACTGTCTGGGTAGTGTTATCTGCTACTGTCTGGGCAGTGTTATCTGCTACTGTCTGGGCAGTGTTATCTGCTACTGTCTGGGCAGTGTTATCTGCTAGTGTCTGGGCAGTGTTATCTGCTACTGTCTGGGTAGTGTTATCTGCTACTGTCTGGGCAGTGTTATCTGCTACTGTCTGGGTAGTGTTATCTGCTACTGTCTGGGTAGTGTTATCTGCTACTGTCTGGGCAGTGTTATCTGCTACTGTCTGGGCAGTGTTATCTGCTACTGTCTGGGTAGTGTTATCTGCTACTGTCTGGGTAGTGTTATCTGCTACTGTCTGGGGAGTGTTATCTGCTACTGTCTGGGCAGTGTTATCTGCTACTGTCTGGGCAGTGTTATCTACTACTGTCTGGGCAGTGTTATCTGCTATAGGTAATAACTGACAGATGTTTGTTGCTCTGGTGGGAACATCGGAAATTTGTCAACCAACTTCTTTTTGCCAAGAATTATCGGTTACCCTGCGAGGCCACGAACATTTTAATCTGAGTAATTTTGCAGAAGGATCCATACCAGGGTCTGGAACACCTGGTATATTGTCAACTAGCTGTAGGGCTACACTCACTAGTGACTTCGGAATTACTAGCCGATGTACCCTTGTGTTAGCAGCACCTTGGTCAGTTATGCGATACACTAATTCTTAATTTATAACTATGTCCTTGTCCTGTTTCTTGGAAAACCTTATGTAACCTAATAACAGAGTGAATGGTAGCTGGTGGTGACACACAGAGTTCGATCTTCCTGCAGAAGAGATCGAATCACAACAGACCATATAGTCTCTGTTCTTTCAGGATTGTTTGCATCCTCGGCATTGAATGGAGGTTCTGCTGCTACTCTTCTGTGTCGAGATAAAGAATCTGCGAGCATTTGGCAAGTGTTCTAAGGTTGGATCGAACTGTTGAATGGTCAGGGACCATTCAGCTAATTGCCCAATTGGTTTCGTCTGGAACAGAGGAATGAGTGAGGCATGAATCGTCAAGACATGAACAGGACGCTGGAACTTGATGCCTCGGGAGTGCTTTGCTGACCAGACTGTTGCTAAGACTTCTTGTCGTGGCCTTACCAAGGCCACGACAAATAAATTTAATTGTGTTATACTTGTTAGTGGTCTTTCAAGCCAGGACAATACCTGTGTCAATGGAACTAGTATCTGTTGTTTGAAAAGCTTTGAAAAATCCGTAAATTAGAAGACACTCTTAGAAGTTAGCTTTTCCTTCAGAGTTTAAAACTCTCTTTCTGTATGGAAGATCCAAATGAAAGAAACATCTTTCTTAAGCAACTCGGAGAAGCTGCAATACAAGAGAAATTGACAAATCTATTAAAACCTACTAAGCCCGGAGATGATCTTATGACATCGGAAGGTTTTGGAGCAGGAAACTGTGGTCAGGTAGTCACTCGTGCTCCTGTAGGAGTGACTACCTGACCACGAAACTTGACCTCTCGTCTGAAAAATTAACATTTATATAGAATGATTCTCAAATTGGCTCCTTCAGGCTTACCAGGTACTAAATTAAGTCTTTTAAGACGAGCCTCCACATCATCGGACATGACGACTGCGTCACCTGAGTACAACACTTCCTATGAGGCTTCTAAATATGTGTAACCCGAAGGCCATTCCGAGTGTAACCCGAAGGCCATTCCGAGTGTAACCCGAAGGCCATTCCGAGTGTAACCCGAAGGCCATTCCGAGTGTAACCCGAAGGCCATTCCGAGTGTAACCCGAAGGCCATTCCGAGTGTAACCCGAAGGCCATTCCGAGTGTAACCCGAAGGCCATTCCGAGTGTAACCCGAAGGCCATTCCGAGTGTAACCCGAAGGCCATTCCGAGTGTAACCCGAAGGCCATTCCGAGTGTAACCCGAAGGCCATTCCGAGTGTAACCCGAAGGCCATTCCGAAGAAATGATGAAGATCGTTGGAGAGGAGAATGTCGTTTGGTTGTCCTGGTGGAGACGGACTTGTCAAAACCCTTGTAACAAGTCCAGCGTCGACAAGACTTCATCTCCCATACTGTGTGTAAGTCAACCAAGTACAGGAAACAGGAAACGATCCATGGCATTCAACTTCTGAAAGTCAATTACCAAGAACCAAGTACCGTTCGTGTCCAGGTACTGGAACCAAGAACACATTCCAGGGTGAACTTCGATGATGTCATTATCAAGAATCTTACTGACTAATTCTTCTGTGACATCAGCTTGTGAATGAGACATTCTGTACGCGCGTACGTAATAATAATAATAATAATAATAATAATAATAATAATAATAATAATAATAATAATAATAATAATAATAATAATAATAATAATAATATCTTCATTTACTACCAGTACATGTACAAGGTATACCAGTACATGTACAAGGTATACCAGTACATGTACAAGGTATACCAGTACATGTACAAGGTATACCAGTACATGTACAAGGTATACCAGTACATGTACAAGGTATACCAGTACATGTACAAGGTATACCAGTACATGTACAAGGTATACCAGTACATGTACAAGGTATACCAGTACATGTACAAGGTATACCAGTACATGTACAAGGTATACCAGTACATGTACAAGGTATACCAGTACATGTACAAGGTATACCAGTACATGTACAAGGTATACCAGTACATGTACAAGGTATACCAGTACATGTACAAGGTATACAAGTACATGTACAAGGTATACAGACCATAGCTGACATCAATGACATACTGCTATATTGAAAGCCCCTTGTTATGCTGAGCATTTCCCGCAAATTAGGTCAGTTTTGTCCCAGGATGTGACCCACACCAGTCCACTAACACCCAGGATGTGACCCACACCAGTCCACTAACACCCAGGATGTGACTCACACCAGTCCACTAACACCCAGGATGTGACCTACACCAGTCCACTAACACCCAGAATGTGACTCACACCAGTCCACTAACACCCAGGATGTGACTCACACTAGTCCACTAACACCCAGGATGTGACCCACACCAGTCCACTAACACCCAGGATGTGACCCACATCAGTCCAATAACTCCCAGGATGTGACCCACACCAGTCCAATAACTCCCAGGATGTGACCCACACCAGTCCACTGACGCCCAGGATGTGACCCACACCAGTCCACTAACACCCAGGATGTGACCCACACCAGTCCACTAACACCCAGGATGTGACCCACACCAGTCCACTAACACCCAGGATGTGACCCACACCAGTCCACTAACACCCAGGATGTGACCCACACCAGTCCACTAACACTCGGGATGTGACCCACACCAGTCCACTAACACCCGGGATGTGACCCACACCAGTCCACTGACGCCCAGGATGTGACCCACACCAGTCCACTAACATCCAGGATGTGACCCACTACAGTCCACTAACACCCATGATGTGACCCACACCAGTCCACTAACATCCACGATGTGACCCACACCAGCCCATTGACACCCAGGATGCGACCCACACCAGTCCACTAACACCCAGGATGTGACCCACACCATTCTACTAACACCCAGGAACCCATTTTGCTGATGGGTGAACATGGACAACCGGTGTAAAGAAACACGCCCAATGTTTCTACTCTTGCTGGGAATCGAACCCGGACATCCGCCGAGTGGCGCGAGAGCTTGATCCACCAGGCCACCTAAATAGGTAACGCTCCATGTTCAAGTGGAATATGATGGTACAGTAGGTTAGTTAAGCCCATCTCCGCACCTGGCACAGCACGGCTCTGTAACATTTATTGAAGAGATGCAACAAACTGGTGCAGTAGATGGACACCTCCAGGTTGATATTGCAGTGACCCGCTAGTCTGGTGACACCTCGTCCTCTATTCAAAGATTATACTGATACTGAACAAGGTGAACGAGGGTGGTGTTCACTCTGAGACTGACACTCTGAACAGAGGTTTTACCATGGAAGAAATGGATCTTACTATCTCTTACAATACAGTACCACATACAAACCTTACGAGAATCACTGTCAGCCAGGACAATGTCACCGTCTGGAACACGACGGGGTGACAACAGACACTCAGAGATGTCTTTTCTGCAGATGGCAGGTGACTTCAACAAGAGATTGTCTCAAGTAGTAGTTGGTTCCCAACAAGACCTCCCATCTGGAGGAACACCACCTGAACAAGTAGCCATCGCAGGGGTGTCTCAGTACCCAAGTATCCCTGAGGCTCCTCAGGCACCTGAGGCGACTGCATACTATCCAGCGTACATAAAGTTGTACTGACTGGATTCCAGACACCTGACCGCTTGGTTTTGCTACTAGAGAACGCACAAGTCTGGAAAGACTTAATCCTAACTTCATACTTGGTAGCAGTATGACAGATCTCAGATACAAGCTGGAAGCCCCAGAATGTTGCTACAATGTCGTCAGATCGGGCGGGTCAGTGGTAAGGACCGAGCAAGATACGTAGGTATTGCATCGATGCAAATCCTGATGATAGTCTGACCTCAGACAAGTAGGCTAGAATCAGTCACTCCATAAAGGGTACTTACACGAGTCAGTTCTACTAGAAGGGCACGACATAACTGCACATCCTTAAACAGTCTTGATCTGATTATATTAACATGCGCACCAGAGTCCAGGAATACATGAACGGGCGCATTGAGCGCGGAAGCTGCTGCTAATGGACCAGTTGTTGCATTGGAACGAACATGCAGAAATGTATGAAACAAAATCATCAACAAGGCACTCTTCTTCTAGGCTGTGTAAGGCGTCAGAGGAATTCTTAACAGGGATGGGATTGTGGCAATTAATGATAGTCACCGCGGGATGTGTTGACTTGGGTGGTTGGATTACCTCCAACCCGGCGCCTGACGATGGTTCTGGCTGTTCCTGGAACAGCGTCCTCTACCACCTCTCCTGTGGCTACGGCTGAAACGACCACAGTAGGATCTGTAATCCTTACTCGCTTGACGAGCGATATACTCAGATACACGGCCAAGAATCGTATAAAAAGTACGGTATATTGATCAGTTTAAGGGTCACCCTCAATACGACGCTTATTTTGAGCACCCGTACAGTTTACTGCAATACGTCCAGTATTTCCGCAATTGTAACAGGTCTCGTATTATGGTTGCTGACTGTAGTTCTCGCACTACGAGTGACTACTCGCTACACTAGCCCTGGACGACAGACATGATTGAACATTGACGGAACCTTGTGTTGCTGCGCGGACATAAGTTGTGCAGGAGTTGTAGAATTGTTTAATGTAAGATTGATAGAAGGGAAAATACCCGGTATTGAAACGGCACGAACTTTCAGTAGGACTGTTAAGGGTTCCATGGAATACGCTTACAAGGAAGAAGGTGGTATCAAATTCTTAATGGTTTGTAGATGAATGGTTCAGAGAACCGACATGTCGGTTCTCTGAACCATTCATCTACAAACCTGTCAGACACTGCAACTTCTTGGGATCTTAATACTTGGGAATTCTTCGCTTGCCTAATTCTTGGGCACGACCTACTTCCACATTGAACAAATGTTACACGACCTATGACTGCTACACCTCTCCTGCCAACGGTTTATAAGCTCCTTCTCAGCACGTATGCCGTATTCTATTCAAGATTGATGGACTGACCACATCGACTCAAGGTTGAGGGACTGATTACCTCATTCTCCTCCTGTTCTTCAAGATTCTCCTTTGTATGGACTGATGAAGCCACTGTGTGGCGAAACGTTTCCTCAATAAAGATACCCAAGAGTTGCACATGTGTCTAATTTATCAACATGTCGGTTCTCTGAACCATTCATCTACAAATATGGAGAAGAAGTGACAGGATGGAGCTTTTTATAGCGCCAAGAGGTGAGACGTAGGCCACTAGGAGAGGTAAGAACTCAGATGTTGAGAGGTCAGGTCCCTCTCAACAACGCAGTGTGCTGCGTTGTTCACTATCGCATTATCAACGCTAGAGCAAATTAGACACAAGTGGTATTATTGAGGAAATGTCTGGCAACACAGCGGCTTCATCAGTCCTATACAAAGACAAATGGTTGAAGAACACAACGAATCAAGTCTTCGATAGAGTACCTGGGTAGAGACTCTTAAGAAAAGTGGCAGCTCATGGTATAGGAGGTAAAGTTCTAGCATGGATAGAAGCTTACCAATAGAAAGCAGAGAGTTATCATTAATGGAGTGATATCTGAATGGGGATTAGTCACTAGTGACGTTCCACAAGGATCAGTTTTAGGCCCTCTCTTGTTCATAATTTACATTAATGACCTTGATGAAGGGATTACTAGTGACATGAGTAAGTTTGCTGATGATACAAAGATAGGCCGTATAATTCACTCTGAGGAGGATATCAATGAACTCCAGGACGATTTGGACAAATTAATGTCTTGGTCTGAAAAATGGCAGATGAAGTTTAATGTGGATAAGTGTAAGGTACTTGCCCTTGGTAATGAAAATAACCCTCGAAGCTATAATCTAGGTGAAGTAGAGCTTGATCATACAGAATGTGAAAAAGACTTGGGAGTCATGGTAAGCAGAAATCTAAAGCCAAGACAGCAGTGCCTCAGTGTGCGCAACAAGGCCAACAGATTACTTGGATTTATCTCAAGATTACTTGGATTTATCTCAAGGTTACTTGGATTTATCTCAAGATTACTTGGATTTATCTCAAGATTACTTGGATTTATCTCAAGGTTACTTGGATTTATCTCAAGATTACTTGGATTTATCTCAAGGTTACTTGGATTTATCTCAAGGTTACTTGGATTTATCTCAAGGTTACTTGGATTTATCTCAAGGTTACTTGGATTTATCTCAAGAAGTATAAGTAACAGAAGTCCAGAAGTTATTTTACAGCTCTATACATCACTAGTGAGGCCTCATTTAGATTATGCTGCTCAGTTTTGGTCCCCTTACTACAGGATGGACATAGACTCATTAGAGAACATACAGAGAAGAATGACTAAAATGATTTACTGTGTAAGGAACCTCCCGTATGGTACAAAGACTTCAACGCTTGCCCAAACCTTTGGACGATGACCTACTTACATTAGTGGCAGGTCCCACTAAGATCTCGCCTCCTCCTGCTTCAACTCATCTCACCGCAGTATATAAGCCACCTCTCTGGCCCTATGCTGCACATACTACAAGAGTGATGGACTGAACACATCGAATCCAGGTTGAGGGACTGATTACCTCATACTTCTACTCTCCTTACCCATTTCTACTTTGTATTGGACTGATGAAGCCACTGTGTGGCGAAACGTTTCTTCAATAAAGATTCCCATGTGTTGCATAAGTGTCTCAATTCTTCAAGATAGACTTAAAGCCTTAAATATCCACTCTCTGGAGAGACGTAGAATGAGGGGAGATATCGTTGAAGTGTATAAGTGGATGACGGGCATAAACAAGGGAGACATTAATAAAGTACTGAGGGTGTCGAACCAGGTGAGAACCAGGAATAATGGATTTAAGTTGGATAAATTTAGATTTAGAAAGGACATAGATATATACTGGTTATCAGAGTAGTGGATGCGTGGAACAGTGATCCGTGTAGGGTGATCGAGGCTAGGACCTTAGAACATAAGAACATAAGAAAGGAGGAACACTGCAGCAGGCCTGTTGGCCCATACTAGGCAGGTCCTTTACAATTCATCCCACTAACAAACATTTGACCTACCCAATTTTCAATGCTACCCAAGAAATAAGCTCTGATGTGCAAGTCCCACTCAAATCCAACCCCTCCCACTCATGTACTTATCCAACCTAAATTTGAAACTACCCAAAGTCCCAGCCTCAAAAACCCAACTAGGAAGACTGTTCCACTCATCAACTACCCTATTTCCAAACCAATACTTTCCTATGTCCTTTCTAAATCTAAACTTATCTAATTTAAATCCATTATCTTACGGTAAGAGAAAAATTCTCATTTGTCGTACCTGTTGAACAACGGTCGTAGTGCCGTTGTTTAACCAGGTAACAAGATGTGTTTAACGAACCTAATGTTCCATTATATCTCACCTGAACGTGGAACTAAACCAATCTGTGTACCGGAGTACAGAACACCTAATTACCATGTTGCTATAATAGGTTACCTGACCGAAGGCTGGGCCAGGGAGTCTTGCAATGTTGATACCTGAGCCAGGGAGTCTTGCAATGTTGATACCTGAGCCAGGGAGTCTTGCAGTGTTGATACCTGAGCCAGGGAGTCTTACAATGTTGATACCTGAGCCAGGGAGTCTTGCAATGTTGATACCTGAGCCAGGGAGTCTTACAATGTTGATACCTGAGCCAGGGAGTCTTGCAATGTTGATACCTGAGTCAGGGAGTCTTGCAATGTTGATACCTGAGGCAGGGAGTCTTGCAATGTTGATACCTGAGCCAGGGTGTCTTGCAGTGTTGATACCTGAGCCAGGGTGTCTTGCAGTGTTGATACCTGAGCCAGGGTGTCTTGCAGTGTTGATACCTGAGCCAGGGTGTCTTGCAGTGTTAATACCTGAGCCAGGGAGCCTTGCAATGTTGATACCTGAGCCAGGGAGTCTTGCAGTGTTGATACCTGAGCCAGGGAGTCTTGCAATGTTGATACCTGAGCCAGGGACTCTTGCAATGTTGATACCTGAGCTAGGGAGTCTTGCAATGTTGATACCTGAGCCAGGGAGTCTTGCAATGTTGATACCTGAGCCAGGGAATCTTGCAATGTTGATACCTGAGCCAGGGAGTCTTGCAATGTTGATACCTGAGCCAGGGAGTCTTGCAATGTTGATACCTGAGCCAGGGAGTCTTGCAATGTTGATACCTGAGCCAGGGAGTCTTGCAATGTTGATACCTGAGCCAGGGAGTCTTGCAATGTTGATACATGAGTCAGGGAGTCTTGCAATGTTGATACCTGAGCCAGGGAGTCTTGCAATGTTGATACCTGAGTCAGGGAGTCTTGCAATGTTGATACCTGAGCCAGGGAGTCTTGCAATGTTGATACCTGAGCCAGGGAGTCTTGCAATGTTGATACCTGAGCCAGGGAGTCTTGCAATGTTGATACCTGAGCCAGGGAGTCTTGCAATGTTGATACCTGAGCCAGGGAGTCTTGCAATGTTGACACCTGAGCCTGGGAGTCTTGCAATGTTGATACCTGAGCCAGGGAGTCTTGCAATGTTGATACCTGAGCCAGGGAGCCTTGCAATGTTGATACCTGAGCCAGGGAGTCTTGCAATGTTGATACCTGAGCCAGGGAGTCTTGCAATGTTGATACCTGAGCCAGGGAGTCTTGCAATGTTGATACCTGAGCCAGGGAGTCTTGCAATGTTGATACCTGAGCCAGGGAGTCTTGCAATGTTGATACCTGAGCCAGGGAGTCTTGCAATGTTGATACCTGAGCCAGGGAGCCTTGCAATGTTGATACCTGAGCCAGGGAGTCTTGCAATGTTGATACCTGAGCCAGGGAGTCTTGCAATGTTGATACCTGAGCCAGGGAGCCTTACAATGTTGATACCTGAGCCAGGGAGCCTTGCAATGTTGATACATGAGCCAGGGAGCCTTGCAATGTTGATACCTGAGCCAGGGAGTCTTGCAATGTTGATACCTGAGCCAGGGAGTCTTACAATGTTGATACCTGAGCCAGGAAGCCTTACAATGTTGATACCTAAGCCAGGGAGCCTTGCAATGTTGATACATGAGCCAGAGAGCCTTGCAATGTTGATACCTGAGCCAGGGAGTCTTGTAATGTTGATACCTGAGCCAGAGAGTCTTGCAATGTTGATACCTGAGCCAGGGAGTCTTGCAATGTTGATACCTGAGCCAGGGAGTCTTGCAATGTTGATACCTGAGCCAGGGAGTCTTGCAATGTTGATACCTGAGCCAGGGAGTCTTGCAATGTTGATACCTGAGCCAGGGAGCCTTGCAATGTTGATACCTGAGCCAGAGAGTCTTGCAATGTTGATACCTGAGCCAGGGAGCCTTGCAATGTTGATACCTGAGCCAGGGAGCCTTGCAATGTTGATACCTGAGCCAGGGAGTCTTGCAATGTTGATAAGTGAGCCAGGGAGCCTTGCAATGTTGATACCTGAGCCAGGGAGTCTTGCAATGTTGATGCCTGAGACAGGGAGCCTTGCAATGTTGATACCTGAGCCAGGAAGCCTTGCAATGTTGATACCTGAGCCAGGGAGTCTTGCAATGTTGATACCTGAGCCAGGGAGCCTTGCAATGTTGATACCTGAGCCAGGGAGTCTTGCAATGTTGATACCTGAGCCAGGGAGTCTTGCAATGTTGATACCTGAGCCAGGGAGTCTTGCAATGTTGATACCTGAGCCAGGGAGTCTTGCAATGTTGATACCTGAGCCAGGGAGCCTTGCAATGTTGATACCTGAGCCAGGGAGTCTTGCAATGTTGATACCTGAGCCAGGGAGCCTTGCAATGTTGATACCTGAGCCAGGGAGTCTTGCAATGTTGATACCTGAGCCAGGGAGCCTTGCAATGTTGATACCTGAGCCAGGGAGCCTTGCAATGTTGATGCCTGAGCCAGGGAGCCTTGCAATGTTGATACCTGAGCCAGGGAGCCTTGCAATGTTGATACCTGAGCCAGGGAGTCTTGGAATGTTGATACCTGAGCTAGGGAGTCTTGCAATGTTGATACTTGAGCCAGGGAGCCTTGCAATGTTGATACCTGAGCCAGGGAGTCTGTGCAATGTTGATACCTCAGCCAGGGAGCCTTGCAATGTTGATACCTGAGCCAGGGAGCCTTGCAATGTTGATGCCTGAGCTAGGGAGCCTTGCAATGTTGATACCTGAGCCAGGGAGCCTTGCAATGTTGATACCTGATCCAGGGAGTCTTGCAATGTTGATACCTGAGCCATGGAGCCTTGCAATGTTGATACCTGAGCCAGGGAGTCTTGCAATGTTGATGCCGGAGCCAGGGAGCCTTGCAATGTTGATACCTGAGCCAGGGAGTCTTGCAATGTTGATACCTGAGCCAGGGAGTCTTGCAATGTTGATACCTGAGCCAGGGAGTCTTGCAGTGTTGATACCTGAGCCAGGGAGCCTTGCAATGTTGATACCTGAGCCAGGTAGCCTTGCAATGTTGATACCTGAGCCAGGGAGCCTTGCAATGTTGATACCTGAGCCAGGGAGTCTTGCAATATTGATACCTGAGCCAGAGAGTCTTGCAATGTTGATACCTGAGCCAGGGAGTCTTGCAATGTTGATACCTGAGTCAAAGAGTCTTGCAATATTGATACCTGAGCCAGGGAGTCTTGCAATGTTGATACCTGAGCCAGGGAGTCTTGCAATGTTGATACCTGAGCCAGGGAGTCTTGCAATGTTGATACCTGAGCCAGGGAGTCTTGCAATGTTGATATCTGAGCCAGGGAGCCTTCCAATGTTGATACCTGAGCCAGGGAGCCTTGCAATGTTGATACCTGAGCCAGGGAGTCTTGCAATGTTGATACCTCAGCCAGGGAGTCATGCAATGTTGATACCTCATCCAGGGAGTCTTGCAATGTTGATACCTGAGCCAGGGAGTCTCACAATGTTGATACCTGAGCCAGGGAGTCTTGCAATGTTGATACCTAAGCCAGGGAGACTTGCAATGTTGATACCTGAGCCAGGGAGTCTTGCAATGTTGATACCTGAGCCAGGGAGTCTTTCAATGTTGATACCTGAGCCAGGGAGCCTTGCAATGTTGATACCTGAGCCAGGGAGTCCTGCAATATTGATACCTGAGCCATGGAGCCTTCCAATGTTGATACCTGAGCCAGGGAGTTTTGCAATATTAATACCTGAGCCAGGGAGCCTTGCAATGTTGATACCTGAGCCAGGGAGTCTTGCAATGTTGATACCTGAGCCAGGGAGTCTTGCAGTGTTGATACCTGAGCCAGGGAGCCTTGCAATGTTGATACCTGAGCCAGGGAGTCTTGCAATGTTGATGCCGGAGCCAGGGAGCCTTGCAATGTTGATACCTGAGCCAGGGAGTCTTGCAATGTTGATACCTGAGCCAGGGAGCCTTGCAATGTTGATACCTGAGCCAGGGAGTCTTGCAATGTTGATACCTGAGCCAGGGAGTCTTGCAATGTTGATACCTGAGCCAGGGAGTCTTGCAATGTTGATACCTGAGCCAGGGAGTCTTGCAATATTCATACCTGAGCCAGGGAGTCTTGCAATGTTGATACCTGAGCAAGGGAGTCTTGCAATGTTGATACCTGAGCCAGGGAGTCTTGCAATGTTGATACCTGAGCCAGGGAGCCTTGCAATGTTGATACCTGAGCCAGCGAGTCTTGCAATGTTGATACCTGAGCCAGGGAGCCTTGCAATGTTGATACCTGAGCCAGGGAGTCTTGCAATGTTGATACCTGAGCCAGGGAGCCTTGCAATGTTGATACCTGAGCCAGGTAGTCTTGCAATGTTGATACCTGAGCCAGGGAGCCTTGCAATGTTGATACCTGAGCCAGGGAGTCTTGCAATGTTGATACCTGAGCCAGGGAGTCTTGCAATGTTGATACCTGAGCCAGGGAGTCTTGCAATGTTGATACCTGAGCCAGAGAGTCTTGCAATGTTGATACCTAAGCCAAGGAGTCTTGCAATATTGATACCTGAGCCAGGGAGTCTTGCAATGTTGATACCTGAGCCAGGGAGTCTTGCAATGTTGATACCTGAGCCAGGGAGCCTTGCAATGTTGATTCCTGAGCCAGGGAGTCTTGCAGTGTTGATACCTGAGCCAGGGAGCCTTGCAATGTTGATACCTGAGCCAGGGAGTCTTGCAGTGTTGATACCTGAGCCAGGGAGTCTTGCAATGTTGATACCTGAGCCAGGGAGTCTTGCAATGTTGATACCTGAGCCAGGGAGCCTTGCAATGTTGATACCTGAGCCAGGGAGTCTTGCAATGTTGATACCTGAGCCAGGGAGTCTTGCAATGTTGATACCTGAGCCAGGAAGCCTTACAATGTTGATACCTGAGCCAAGGAGCCTTGCAATGTTGATACATGAGCCAGGGAGCCTTGCAATGTTGATACCTGAGCCAGGGAGTCTTGCAATGTTGATACCTGAGCCAGGGAGTCTTACAATGTTGATACCTGAGCCAGGAAGCCTTACAATGTTGATACCTAAGCCAGGGAGCCTTGCAATGTTGATACATGAGCCAGAGAGCCTTGCAATGTTGATACCTGAGCCAGGGAGTCTTGTAATGTTGATACCTGAGCCAGAGAGTCTTGCAATGTTGATACCTGAGCCAGGGAGTCTTGCAATGTTGATACCTGAGCCAGGGAGTCTTGCAATGTTAATACCTGAGCAGGGAGTCTTGCAATGTTGATACCTGATCCAGGGAGTCTTGCAATGTTGATACCTGAGCCAGGGAGCCTTGCAATGTTGATACCTGAGCCAGAGAGTCTTGCAATGTTGATACCTGAGCCAGGGAGCCTTGCAATGTTGATACCTGAGCCAGGGAGCCTTGCAATGTTGATACCTGAGCCAGGGAGTCTTGCAATGTTGATAAGTGAGCCAGGGAGCCTTGCAATGTTGATACCTGAGCCAGGGAGTCTTGCAATGTTGATGCCTGAGACAGGGAGCAAGCCTTGCAATGTTGATACCTGAGCCAATGAGTCTTGCAATGTTGATACCTGAGCCAGGGAGCCTTGCAATGTTGATACCTGAGCCAGGGAGTCTTGCAATGTTGATACCTGAGCCAGGGAGTCTTGCAATGTTGATACCTGAGCCAGGGAGTCTTGCAATGTTGATACCTGAGCCAGGGAGTCTTGCAATGTTGATACCTGAGCCAGGGAGCCTTGCAATGTTGATACCTGAGCCAGGGAGTCTTGCAATGTTGATACCTGAGCCAGGGAGCCTTGCAATGTTGATACCTGAGCCAGGGAGTCTTGCAATGTTGATACCTGAGCCAGGGAGCCTTGCAATGTTGATACCTGAGCCAGGGAGCCTTGCAATGTTGATACCTGACCCAGGGAGCCTTGCAATGTTGATACCTGAGCCAGGGAGCCTTGCAATGTTGATACCTGAGCCAGGGAGTCTTGCAATGTTGATACCTGAGCCAGGGAGTCTTGCAATGTTGATACCTGAGCCAGGGAGTCTTGCAATGTTGATACCTGAGCCAGGGAGTCTTGCAATGTTGATACCTGAGCCAGGGAGCCTTGCAATGTTGATACCTGAGCCAGGGAGCCTTGCAATGTTGATGCCTGAGCCAGGGAGCCTTGCAATGTTGATACCTGAGCCAGGGAGCCTTGCAATGTTGATACCTGAGCCAGGGAGTCTTGCAGTGTTGATACCTGAGCCAGGGAGCCTCGCAATGTTGATACCTGAGCCAGGGAGTCTTGCAATGTTGATACCTGAGCCAGGGAGCCTTGCAATGTTGATACCTGAGCCAGGGAGCCTTGCAATGTTGATACCTGAGCCAGGGAGTCTTGCAGTGTTGATACCTGAGCCAGGGAGTCTTGCAGTGTTGATACCTGAGCCAGGGAGCCTTGCAATGTTGATACCTGAGCCAGGGAGCCTTGCAATGTTGATACCTGAGCCAGGGAGCCTTGCAATGTTGATACCTGAGCCAGGGAGTCTTGCAATGTTGATACCTGAGCCAGGGAGTCTTGCAATATTGATACCTGAGCCAGGGAGTCTTGCAATGTTGATACCTGAGCCAGGGAGTCTTGCAATGTTGATACCTGAGCCAGGGAGTCTTGCAATGTTGATACCTGAGCCAGGGAGTCTTGCAATGTTGATACCTGAGCCAGGGAGTCTTGCAATGTTGATACCTGAGCAAGGGAGTCTTGCAATGTTGATATCTGAGCCAGGGAGCCTTCCCATGTTGATACCTGAGCCAGGGAGCCTTGCAATGTTGATACCTGAGCCAGGGAGTCTTGCAATGTTGATACCTCAGCCAGGGAGTCTTGCAATGTTGATACCTGAGCCAGGGAGTCTTGCAATGTTGATACCTGAGCCAGGGAGTCTTACAATATTGATACCTGAGCCAGGGAGTCTTGCAATGTTGATACCTGAGCCAGGGAGACTTGCAATGTTGATACCTGAGCCAGGGAGTCTTGCAATGTTGATACCTGACCCAGGGAGTCTTTCAATGTTGATACCTGAGCCAGGGAGCCTTGCAATGTTGATACCTGAGCCAGGGACTCTTGCAATATTGATGCCGGAGCCATGGAGCCTTGCAATGTTGATACCTGAGCCAGGGAGTCTTGCAATGTTGATACCTGAGCCAGGGAGCCTTGCAATGTTGATACCTGAGCCAGGGAGTCTTGCAATGTTGATACCTGAGCCAGGGAGTCTTGCAATGTTGATACCTGAGCCAGGGAGCCTTGCAATGTTGATACCTGAGCCAGGGAGTCTTGCAATGTTGATACCTGAGCCAGGGAGTCTTGCAATGTTGATACCTGAGCCAGGGAGTCTTGCAATGTTGATACCTGAGCCAGGGAGCCTTGCAATGTTGATACCTGAGCCAGGGAGTCTTGCAATGTTGATACCTGAGCCAGGGAGTCTTGCAATGTTGATACCTGAGCCAGGGAGTCTTGCAATGTTGATACCTGAGCCAGGGAGTCTTGCAATGTTGATACCTGAGCCAGGGAGTCTTGCAATGTTGATACCTGAGCCAGGGAGTCTTGCAATGTTGATACCTGAGCCAGGGAGTCTTGCAATGTTGATACCTGAGCCAGGGAGTCTTGCAATGTTGATACCTGAGCCAGGGAGTCTTGCAATGTTGATACCTGAGCCAGGGAGCCTTGCAATGTTGATACCTGAGCCAGGGAGTCTTGCAATGTTGATACCTGAGCCAGGGAGCCTTGCAATGTTGATACCTGAGCCAGGGAGTCTTGCAATGTTGATACCTGAGCCAGGGAGCCTTGCAATGTTGATACCTGAGCCAGGGAGTCTTGCAATGTTGATACCTGAGCCAGGGAGTCTTGCAATGTTGATACCTGAGCCAGGGAGTCTTGCAATGTTGATACCTGAGCCAGGGAGTCTTGCAATGTTGATACCTGAGCCAGGGAGTCTTGCAATGTTGATACCTGAGCCAGGGAGTCTTGCAATGTTGATACCTGAGCCAGGGAGTCTTGCAATGTTGATACCTGAGCCAGGGAGTCTTGCAATGTTGATACCTGAGCCAGGGAGTCTCTTGCAATGTTGATACCAGAGCCAGGGAGCCTTGCAATGTTGATACCTGAGCCAGGGAGTCTTGCAATGTTGATACCTGAGCCAGGGAGTCTTGCAATGTTGATACCTGAGCCAGGGAGTCTTGCAATGTTGATACCTGAGCCAGGGAGTCTTGCAATGTTGATACCTGAGCCAGGGAGTCTTGCAATGTTGATACCTGAGCCAGGGAGTCTTGCAATGTTGATACCTGAGCCAGGGAGCCTTGCAATGTTGATACCTGAGCCAGGGAGTCTTGCAATGTTGATACCTGAGCCAGGGAGTCTTGCAATGTTGATACCTGAGCCAGGGAGTCTTGCAATGTTGATACCTGAGCCAGGGAGTCTTGCAATGTTGATACCTGAGCCAGGGAGTCTTGCAATGTTGATACCTGAGCCAGGGAGTCTTGCAATGTTGATACCTGAGCCAGGGAGTCTTGCAATGTTGATACCTGAGCCAGGGAGTCTTGCAATGTTGATACCTGAGCCAGGGAGCCTTGCAATGTTGATACCTGAGCCAGGGAGTCTTGCAATGTTGATACCTGAGCCAGGGAGTCTTGCAATGTTGATACCTGAGCCAGGGAGTCTTGCAATGTTGATACCTGAGCCAGGGAGTCTTGCAATGTTGATACCTGAGCCAGGGAGTCTTGCAATGTTGATACCTGAGCCAGGGAGTCTTGCAATGTTGATACCTGAGCCAGGGAGTCTTGCAATGTTGATACCTGAGCCAGGGAGTCTTGCAATGTTGATACCTGAGCCAGGGAGTCTTGCAATGTTGATACCTGAGCCAGGGAGTCTTGCAATGTTGATACCTGAGCCAGGGAGCCTTGCAATGTTGATACCTGAGCCAGGGAGTCTTGCAATGTTGATACCTGAGCCAGGGAGCCTTGCAATGTTGATACCTGAGCCAGGGAGTCTTGCAATGTTGATACCTGAGCCAGGGAGTCTTGCAATGTTGATACCTGAGCCAGGGAGTCTTGCAATGTTGATACCTGAGCCAGGGAGTCTTGCAATGTTGATACCTGAGGCAAGGAGTCTTGCAATGTTGATACCTGAGCCAGGGAGTCTTGCAATGTTGATACCTGAGCCAATGTTGATACCTGAGCCAGGGAGTTTGCAATGTTGATACCTGAGCCAGGGAGTCTTGCAATGTTGGATACCTGAGCCAGGGAGTTTGCAATATAGATACCTGAGCCAGGGAGTCTTGCAATGTTGATACCTGAGCCAGGGAGTCTTGCAAAGTTGATACCTGAGCCAGGGAGTCTTGCACTGTTGATACCTGAGCCAGGGAGTCTTGATACCTGAGCCAGGGAGTGCAATTTGATACCTGAGCCAGGGAGTCTTGCAATGTTGATACCTGAGCCAGGGAGTCTTGCAATGTTGATACCTGAGCCAGGGAGTCTTGCAATGTTGATACCTGATCCAGGGAGTCTTGCAATGTTGATACCTGAGCCAGGGAGTCTTGCAATGTTGATACCTGATCCAGGGAGTCTTGCAAAGTTGATACCTGAGCCAGGGAGTCTTGCAATGTTGATACCTGAGCCAGGGAGTCTTGCAATGTTGATACGTGATCCAGGGAGTCTTGCAATGTTGATACCTGAGCCAGGGAGTCTTGCAATGTTGATACCTGCAGTTGATACCAGCCAGGAGTCTTGCAATGTTGATACCTGAGCCAGGGAGTCTTGCAATGTTGATACCTGAGCCAGGGAGTCTTGCAATGTTGATACCTGAGCCAGGGAGTCTTGCTTGCAATGTTGATACCTGAGCCAGGGAGTTGATACCTGAGCCAGGGAGTCTTGCAGTGTTGATACCTAAGCCAGGGAGTCTTCCAATATTGATACCTGAGCCAGGGAGTCTTGCAATGTTGATACCTGAGCCAGGGAGTCTTGCAATGTTGATACCTGAGCCAGGGAGTCTTGCAATGTTGATACCTGAGCCAGGGAGTCTTGCAATGTTGATACCTGAGCCAGGGAGTCTTGCAATGTTGATACCTGAGCCAGGGAGCCTTGCAATGTTGATACCTGAGCCAGGGAGTCTTGCAATGTTGATACCTGAGCCAGGGAGTCTTGCAATGTTGATACCTGAGCCAGGGAGTCTTGCAATGTTGATACCTGAGCCAGGGAGTCTTGCAATGTTGATACCTGAGCCAGGGAGTCTTGCAATGTTGATACCTGAGCCAGGGAGTCTTGCAATGTTGATACCTGAGCCAGGGAGTCTTGCAATGTTGATACCTGAGCCAGGGAGTCTTGCAATGTTGATACCTGAGCCAGGGAGTCTTGCAATGTTGATACCTGAGCCAGGGAGTCTTGCAATGTTGATACCTGAGCCAGCCAGGGAGTCTTGCAATGTTGATACCTGAGCCAGGGAGCAATGTTGATACTTGCAATGTTGATACCTGAGCCAGGGAGTCTTGCAATGTTGATACCTGAGCCAGGGAGTCTTGCAATGTTGATACCTGAGCCAGGGAGTCTTGCAATGTTGATACCTGAGCCAGGGAGTCTTGCAATGTTGATACCTGAGCCAGGGAGTCTTGCAATGTTGATACCTGAGCCAGGGAGTCTTGCAATGTTGATACCTGAGCCAGGGAGTCTTGCAATGTTGATACCTGAGCCAGGGAGTCTTGCAATGTTGATACCTGAGCCAGGGAGTCTTGCAATGTTGATACCTGAGCCAGGGAGCCTTGCAATGTTGATACCTGAGCCAGGGAGCCTTGCAATGTTGATACCTGAGCCAGGGAGTCTTGCAATGTTGATACCTGAGCCAGGGAGTCTTGCAATGTTGATACCTGAGCCAGGGAGTCTTGCAATGTTGATACCTGAGCCAGGGAGTCTTGCAATGTTGATACCTGAGCCAGGGAGTCTTGCAATGTTGATACCTGAGCCAGGGAGTCTTGCAATATTGATACCTGAGCCAGGGAGTCTTGCAATGTTGATACCTGAGCCAGGGAGTCTTGCAATGTTGATACCTGAGCCAGGGAGTCTTGCAATGTTGATACCTGAGCCAGGGAGTCTTGCAATGTTGATACCTGAGCCAGGGAGTCTTGCAATGTTGATACCTGAGCCAGGGAGTCTTGCAATGTTGATACCTGAGCCAGGGAGTCTTGCAATGTTGATACCTGAGCCAGGGAGCCTTGCAATGTTGATACCTGAGCCAGGGAGTCTTGCAATATTGATACCTGAGCCAGGGAGCCTTGCAATGTTGATACCTGAGCCAGGGAGTCTTGCAATGTTGATACCTGAGCCAGGGAGTCTTGCAATGTTGATACCTGAGCCAGGGAGTCTTGCAATGTTGATACCTGAGCCAGGGAGTCTTGCAATGTTGATACCTGAGCCAGGGAGTCTTGCAATGTTGATACCTGAGCCAGGGAGTCTTGCAATGTTGATACCTGAGCCAGGGAGTCTTGCAATGTTGATACCTGAGCCAGGGAGCCTTGCAATGTTGATACCTGAGCCAGGGAGTCTTGCAATGTTGATACCTGAGCCAGGGAGCCTTCCCATGTTGATACCTGAGCCAGGGAGCCTTGCAATGTTGATACCTGAGCCAGGGACTCTTGCAATATTGATGCCGGAGCCATGGAGCCTTGCAATGTTGATACCTGAGCCAGGGAGTTTTGCAATATAGATACCTGAGCCAGGGAGTCTTGCAATGTTGATACCTGAGCCAGGGAGTCTTGCAAAGTTGATACCTGAGCCAGGGAGTCTTGCAATGTTGATACCTGAGCCAGGGAGTCTTGCAATGTTGATACCTGAGCCAGGGAGTCTTGCAATGTTGATACCTGAGCCAGGGAGTCTTGCAATGTTGATACCTGATCCAGGGAGTCTTGCACTGTTGATCCCGGAGCCAGGGAGACTTGCAATGTTGATACCTGAGCCAGGGAGTCTTGCAGGTTGATACCTGAGCCAGGGAGTCTTGCAATGTTGATACCTGTTCCAGGGAGCCTTGCAATGTTGATACCTGAGCCAGGGAGTCTTGCAATGTTGATACCTGAGCCAGGGAGCTTGCAATGTTGATACCTGAGCCAGGGAGTCTTGCAATGTTGATCCCGGAGCCAGGGAGCCTTGCAATGTTGATACCTGAGCCAGGGAGTCTTGCAATGTTGATACCTGAGCCAGGGAGTCTTGCAATGTTGATACTTCAGCCAGGGATCCTTGCAATGTTGATACCTGAGCCAGGGAGTCTTGCATTGATGATACCTGAGCCAGGGAGTCTTGCAATGTTGATACCTGAGCCAGGGAGTCTTGCAATGTTGATACCTGAGCCAGGGAGCCTTGCAATGTTGATGCCTGAGCCAGGGAGCCTTGCAATGTTGATACCTGAGCCAGGGAGCCTTGCAATGTTGCAATGTTGATACCTGAGCCAGGGAGTCTTGCAATGTTGATACCTGAGCCAGGGAGTTGCAATGTTGATACCTGAAGGGAGTCTTGCAATGTGATACCTGAGCCAGGGAGTCTTGCAATATTGATACCTGAGCCAGGGAGACTTGCAATGTTGATACCTGAGCCAGGGAGTCTTGCAATGTTGATACCTGAGCCAGGGAGTCTTGCAGTGTTGATACCTGAGCCAGGGAGTCTTGCAATGTTGATACCTGAGCCAGGGAGCCTTGCAATGTTGATACTTGATCCAGGGAGTCTTGCAATGTTGATACCTGAGCCATGGAGCCTTGCAATGTTGATACCTGAGCCAGGGAGTCTTGCAATGTTGATACCTGAGCCAGGGAGTCTTGCAATGTTGATACCTGAGCCAGGGAGACTTGCAATGTTGATACCTGAGCCAGGGAGTCTTGCAATGTTGATACCTGAGCCAGGGAGTCTTGCAATGTTGATACCTGAGCCAGGGAGTCTTGCAATGTTGATACCTGAGCCAGGGAGTCTTGCAATGTTGATACCTGAGCCAGGGAGCCTTGCAATGTTGATACCTGAGCCAGGGAGTCTTGCAATGTTGATACCTGAGCCAGGGAGTCTTGCAATGTTGATACCTGAGCCAGGGAGTCTTGCAATGTTGATACCTGAGCCAGGGAGTCTTGCAATGTTGATACCTGAGCCAGGGAGTCTTGCAATGTTGATACCTGAGCCAGGGAGTCTTGCAATGTTGATACCTGAGCCAGGGAGTCTTGCAATGTTGATACCTGAGCCAGGGAGTCTTGCACTGTTGATACCTGAGCCAGGGAGTCTTGCAATGTTGATACCTGAGCCTGGGAGTCTTGCAATGTTGATACCTGAGCCAGGGAGTCTTGCAATGTTGATACCTGAGCCAGGGAGTCTTGCAATGTTGATACCTGAGCCAGGGAGTCTTGCAATGTTGATACCTGAGCCAGGGAGTCTTGCAATGTTGATACCTGAGCCAGGGAGGCTTGCAATGTTGATACCTGAGCCAGGGAGCCAATTGCAATGTTTGATACCTGAGCCAGGGAGTCTTGCAATGTTGATACCTGAGCCAGGGAGTCTTGCAATGTTGATCACTGAGCCAGGGAGTCGTGCAATGTTGATACCTGAGCCAGGGAGTCTTGCAATGTTGATACCTGAGCCAGGGAGTCTTGCAATGTTGATACCTGAGCCAGGGAGTCTTGCAATGTTGATACCTGAGCCAGGGAGTCTTGCAATGTTGATACCTGAGCCAGGGAGTCTTGCAATGTTGATACCTGAGCCAGGGAGCCTTGCAATGTTGATACCTGAGCCAGGGAGTCTTGCAATGTTGATACCTGAGCCAGGGAGTCTTGCAATGTTGATACCTGAGCCAGGGAGTCTTGCAATGTTGATACCTGAGCCAGGGAGTCTTGCAATGTTGATACCTGAGCCAGGGAGTCTTGCAATGTTGATACCTGAGCCAGGGAGTCTTGCAATGTTGATACCTGAGCCAGGGAGTCTTGCAATGTTGATACCTGAGCCAGGGAGTCTTGCAATGTTGATACCTGAGCCAGGGAGTCTTGCAATGTTGATACCTGAGCCAGGGAGTCTTGCAATGTTGATACCTGAGCCATGGAGTCTTGCAATGTTGATACCTGAACCAGGGAGTCTTGCAATGTTGATACCTGAGCCAGGGAGTCTTGCAATGTTGATACCTGAGCCAGGGAGTCTTGCAATGTTGATACCTGAGCCAGGGAGTCTTGCAATGTTGATACCTGAGCCAGGGAGTCTTGCAATGTTGATACCTGAGCCAGGGAGTCTTGCAATGTTGATACCTGAGCCAGGGAGTCTTGCAATGTTGATACCTGAGCCAGGGAGTCTTGCAATGTTGATACCTGAGCCAGGGAGTCTTGCAATGTTGATACCTGAGCCAGGGAGTCTTGCAATGTTGATACCTGAGCCAGGGAGCCTTGCAATGTTGATACCTGAGCCAGGGAGTCTTGCAATGTTGATACCTGAGCCAGGGAGTCTTGCAATGTTGATACCTGAGCCAGGGAGTCTTGCAATGTTGATACCTGAGCCAGGGAGTCTTGCAATGTTGATACCTGAGCCAGGGAGTCTTGCAATGTTGATACCTGAGCCAGGGAGTCTTGCAATGTTGATACCTGAGCCAGGGAGTCTTGCAATGTTGATACCTGAGCCAGGGAGTCTTGCAATGTTGATACCTGAGCCAGGGAGTCTTGCAATGTTGATACCTGAGCCAGGGAGTCTTGCAATGTTGAGACCTGAGCCAGGGAGTCTTGCAATGTTGATACCTGAGCCAGGGAGTCTTGCAATGTTGATACCTGAGCCAGGGAGTCTTGCAATGTTGATACCTGAGCCAGGGAGTCTTGCAATGTTGATACCTGAGCCAGGGAGTCTTGCAATGTTGATACCTGAGCCAGGGAGTCTTGCAATGTTGATACCTGAGCCAGGGAGTCTTGCAATGTTGATACCTGAGCCAGGGAGCCTCTTTGCAATGTTGATACGTGTGCCATGGAGTTGTGCAATGTTGATACCTGAGCCAGGGAGTCTTGCAATGTTGATACCTGAGCCAGGGAGTCTTGCAATGTTGATACCTGAGCCAGGGAATCTTGCAATGTTGATACCTGAGCCAGGGAGTCTTGCAATGTTGATACCTGAGCCAGGGAGTCTTGCAATGTTGATACCTGAGCCAGGGAGTCTTGCAATGTTGATACCTGAGCCAGGGAGTCTTGCAATGTTGATACCTGAGCCAGGGAGTCTTGCAATGTTGATACCTGAGCCAGGGAGTCTTGCAATGTTGATACCTGAGCCAGGGAGTCCTTGCAATGTTGATACCTGAGCCAGGGAGTCTTGCAATGTTGATACCTGAGCCAGGGAGTCTTGCAATGTTGATACCTGATGAGCTTGCAATGTTGATACCTGAGCCAGGGAGTTGATACCTGAGCCAGGGAGTCTTGCAATGTTGATACCTGAGCCAGGGAGTCAATTGCCTGAATGGAGCCTTGATATACCTGAGCCAGGGAGTCTTGCAATGTTGATACCTGAGCCAGGGAGTCTTGCAATGTTGATACCTGATCCAGGGAGTCTTGCAATGTTGATACCTGAGCCAGGGAGTCTTGCAATGTTGATACCTGAGCCAGGGAGTCTTGCAATGTTGATACCTGAGCCAGGGAGTCTTGCAATGTTGATACCTGAGCCAGGGAGTCTTGCAATGTTGATACCTGAGCCAGGGAGTCTTGCAATGTTGATACCTGAGCCAGGGAGCCTTGCAATGTTGATACCTGAGCCAGGGAGTCTTGCAATGTTGATACCTGAGCCAGGGAGTCTTGCAATGTTGATACCTGAGCCAGGGAGTCTTGCAATGTTGATACCTGAGCCAGGGAGTCTTGCAATGTTGATACCTGAGCCAGGGAGTCTTGCAATCTTGTTTGATACCTGAGCCAGGGAGCCTTGCAATGTTGATACCTGAGCCAGGGAGTCTTGCAATGTTGATACCTGAGCCAGGGAGTCTTGCAATGTTGATACCTGAGCCAGGGAGTCTTGCAATGTTGATACCTGAGCCAGGGAGTCTTGCAATGTTGATACCTGAGCCAGGGAGCCTTGCAATGTTGATACCTGAGCCAGGGAGTCTTGCAATGTTGATACCTGAGCCAGGGAGTCTTGCAATGTTGATACCTGAGCCAGGGAGTCTTGCAAGGTGGATAGGTGAGCCAGGGAGTCTTGCAATTGCAGCCAGGGAGTGTGTGATACCTGAGCCAGGGAGTCTTGCAATGTTGATACCTGAGCCAGGGAGTCTTGCAATGTTGATACCTGAGCCAGGGAGTCTTGCAATGTTGATACCTGAGCCAGGGAGTCTTGCAATGTTGATACCTGAGCCAGGGAGCAATCCTGAGCCAGGGAGCCTTGCAATGTTGATACCTGAGCCAGGGAGTCTTGCAATGTTGATACCTTCTTGCAATGTTGATACCTGAGCCAGGGAGTCTTGCAATGTTGATACCTGAGCCAGGGAGTCTTGCAATGTTGATACCTGAGCCAGGGAGTCTTGCAATGTTGATACCTGAGCCAGGGAGTCTTGCAATGTTGATACCTGAGCCAGGGAGTCTTGCAATGTTGATACCTGAGCCAGGGAGTCTTGCAATGTTGATACCTGAGCCAGGGAGTCTTGCAATGTTGATACCTGAGACAGGGAGTCTTGCAATGTAGATACAAGGGAGTCTTGCAATGTTGATACCTGAGCCAGGGAGTCTTGCAATGTTGATACCTGAGCCAGGGAGTCTTGCAATGTTGATACCTGAGCCAGGGAGTCTTGCAATGTTGATACCTGAGCCAGGGAGTCTTGCAATGTTGATACCTGAGCCAGGGAGTCTTGCAATGTTGATACCTGAGCCAGGGAGTCTTACAATGTTGATACCTGAGCCAGGGAGTCTTGCAATGTTGATACCTAAGCCAGGGAGACTTGCAATGTTGATACCTGAGCCAGGGAGTCTTGCAATGTTGATACCTGAGCCAGGGAGTCTTTCAATGTTGATACCTGAGCCAGAGAGTCTTGCAATGTTGATACCTGAGCCAGGGAGTCTTGCAATGTTGATACCTGAGCCAGGGAGCCTTGCAATGTTGATACCTGAGCCAGGGAGTCTTGCAATGTTGATACCTGAGCCAGGGAGTCTTGCAATGTTGATACCTGAGCCAGGGAGTCTTGCAATGTTGATACCTGAGCCAGGGAGTCTTGCAATGTTGATACCTGAGCCAGGGAGCCTTGCAATGTTGATACCTGAGCCAGGGAGTCTTGCAATGTTGATACCTGAGCCAGGGAGTCTTGCAATGTTGATACCTGAGCCAGGGAGTCTTGCAATGTTGATACCTGAGCCAGGGAGTCTTGCAATGTTGATACCTGAGCCAGGGAGTCTTGCAATGTTGATACCTGAGCCAGGGAGTCTTGCAATGTTGATACCTGAGCCAGGGAGTCTTGCAATGTTGATACCTGAGCCAGGGAGTCTTGCAATGTTGATACCTGAGCCAGGGAGTCTTGCAATGTTGAAACCTGAGCCAGCGAGTCTTGCAATGTTGATACCTGAGCCAGGGAGCAATGTTGATACCTGAGCCAGGGAGTCTTGCAATGTTGATACCTGAGCCAGGGAGCCTTGCAATGTTGATACCTGAGCCAGGGAGTCTTGCAATGTTGATACCTGAGCCAGGGAGCCTTGCAATGTTGATACCTGAGCCAGGGAGTCTTGCAATGTTGATACCTGAGCCAGGGAGCCTTGCAATGTTGATACCTGAGCCAGGGAGTCTTGCAATGTTGATACCTGAGCCAGGGAATGTTGATACCTGAGCCAGGGAGCCTTGCAATGTTGATACCTGAGCCAGGGAGTCTTGCAATGTTGATACCTGAGCCAGGGAGTCCTGAGCCAGGGAGCCTTGCAATGTTGATACCCAGGGAGTCTTCCAATGTTGATACCTGAGCCAGGGAGCCTTGCAATGTTGATACCTGAGCCAGGGAGTCTTGCAATGTTGATACAGCCAGGGAGTCTTGCAATGTTGATACCTGAGCCAGGGAGTCTTGCAATGTTGATACCTGAGCCTGGGAGTCTTGCAATATTGATACCTGAGCCAGGGAGTCTTGCAATGTTGATACCTGAGCCAGGGAGTCTTGCAATGTTGATACCTGAGCCAGGGAGTCTTGCAATGTTGATACCTGATACCTGAGCCAGGGAGTCTTGCAATGTTGATACCTGAGCCAGGGAGTCCAGGGAGTCTTGCAATGTTGATACCTGAGCCAGGGAGTGCAATGTTGATACCTGAGCCAGGGAGTCTTGCAATGTTGATACTTGCCTGAGCCATCTTGCAATTTGATACCTGAGCCAGGGAGTCTTGCAATGTTGAGCCAGGGAGTCTTGCAAAGTTGATAACTGAGCCAGGGAGTCTTGCAATGTTGATACCTGAGCCAGGGAGTCTTGCAATGTTGATACCTGAGCCAGGGAGTCTTGCAATGTTGATACCTGAGCCAGGGAGTCTTGCAATGTTGATACCTGAGCCAGGGAGTCTTGCAATGTTGATACCTGAGCCAGGGAGTCTTGCAATGTTGATACCTGAGCCAGGGAGTCTTGCAATGTTGATACCTGAGCCAGGGAGGCTTGCAATGTTGATAGCTGAGGGGAGTCTTGCAATGTTGATACCTGAGCCAGGGAGTCTTGCAATGTTGATACCTGAGCCAGGGAGTCTTGCAATGTTGATACCTGAGCCAGGGAGTCTTGCAATGTTGATACCTGAGCCAGGGAGTCTTGCAATGTTGATACCTGAGCCAGGGAGTCTTGCAATGTTGATACCAGCGCCAGGGAGTCTTGCAATGTTGATACCTGAGCCAGGGAGTCTTGCAATGTTGATACCTGAGCCAGGGAGTCTTGCAATGTTGATACCTGAGCCAGGGAGTCTTGCAATGTTGATACCTGAGCCAGGGAGTCTTGCAATGTTGATACCTGAGCCAGGGAGTCTTGCAATGTTGATACCTGAGCCAGGGAGTCTTGCAATGTTGATACCTGAGCCAGGGAGTCTTGCAATGTTGATACCTGAGCCAGGGAGTCTTGCAATGTTGATACCTGAGCCAGGGAGCCTTGCAATGTTGATACCTGAGCCAGGGAGTCTTGCAATATTGATACCTGCCAGGGAGTCTTGCAATGTTGATACCTGTGCCAGAGGATACCTGAGCCAGGGAGTCTTGCAATGTTGATACCTGAGCCAGGAAGCCTTACAATGTCTTACAATGATACCTGAGCCAGGGAGTCTTGCAATGTTGATACCTGAGCCAGGGAGTCTTGCAATGTTGATACGTGAGCCAGGGAGTCTTGCAATGTTGATACCTGAGCCAGGGAGTCTTGCCTGAGCCATGCAATGTTGATACCTGAGCCAGGGAGTCTTGCAATGTTGATAAGTGAGCCAGGGAGCCTTGCAATGTTGATACCTTGCAATGTTGATACCTGAGCCAGGGAGCCTTGCAATGTTGATACTTGAGCCA
Source organism: Cherax quadricarinatus (assembly GCF_038502225.1). NCBI lineage: Eukaryota > Metazoa > Arthropoda > Malacostraca > Decapoda > Parastacidae > Cherax > Cherax quadricarinatus. The sequence goes on along the minus strand of NW_027195190.1, from coordinate 240,720 downwards.
GGGAGTCTTGCAAAGTTGATAACAGAGCCAGGGAGACTTGCAATGTTGATACCTGAGCCAGGGAGTTGCAATGTTGATACCTGAGCAGGGAGTCGTGCAATGTTGGTACCTGAGCCAGGGAGTCTTGCAATGTTGATACCTGAGCCAGGGAGTCTTGCAATGTTGATACCTGAGCCAGGGAGTCTTGCAATGTTGATACCTGAGCCAGGGAGTCTTGCAATGTTGATACCTGAGCCAGGGAGTCTTGCAATGTTGATACCTGAGCCAGGGAGTCTTGCAATGTTGATACCTGAGCCAGGGAGCCTTCCTTGCAATGTTGATACCTGAGCCAGGGAGTCTTGCAATGTTGATACCTGAGCCAGGGAGTCTTGCAATGTTGATACCTGAGCCAGGGAGTCTTGCAATGTTGATACCTGAGCCAGGGAGTCTTGATACCTGAGCCAGGGAGTGCAATGTTGATACCTGAGCCAGGGAGTCTTGCAATGTTGTTACCTGAGCCAGGGAGTCTTGCAATGTTGATACCTGAGCCAGGGAGTCTTGCAATGTTGATACGTGAGCCAGGGAGTCTTGCAATGTTGATAACTGAGCCAGGGAGCAATCCTGAGCCAGGGAGCCTTGCAATGTTGATACCTGAGCCAGGGAGTCTTGCAATTTGATACCTGAGCCAGGGAGTCTTGCAATGTTGATACCTGAGCCAGGAGTCTTGCAATGTTGATACCTGAGCCAGGGAGTCTTGCAATGTTGATACCTGAGCCAGGGAGTCTTGCAATGTTGATACCTGAGCCAGGGAGCCTTGCAATGTTGATACCTGAGCCAGGGAGTCTTGCAATGTTGATACCTGAGCCAGGGAGTCTTGCAATGTTGATACCTGAGCCAGGGAGTCTTGCAATGTTGATACCTGAGCCAGGGAGTCTTGCAATGTTGATACCTGAGCCAGGGAGCCTTGCAATGTTGATACCTGAGCCAGGGAGTCTTGCAATGTTGATACCTGAGCCAGGGAGTCTTGCAATGTTGATACCTGAGCCAGGGAGTCTTGCAATGTTGATACCTGAGCCAGGGAGTCTTGCAATGTTGATACCTGAGCCAGGGAGCCTTGCAATGTTGATACCTGAGCCAGGGAGTCTTGCAATGTTGATACCTGAGCCAGGGAGTCTTGCAATGTTGATACCTGAGCCAGGGAGTCTTGCAATGTTGATACCTGAGCCAGGGAGTCTTGCAATGTTGATACCTGAGCCAGGGAGTCTTGCAATGTTGATACCTGAGCCAGGGAGTCTTGCAATGTTGATACCTGAGCCAGGGAGCCTTGCAATGTTGCAATGTTGATACCTGAGCCAGGGAGTCTTGCAATGTTGATACCTGAGCCAGGGAGCCTTGCAATGTTGATACCTGAGCCAGGGAGTCTTGCAATGTTGATACCTGAGCCAGGGAGTCTTGCAATGTTGATACCTGAGCCAGGGAGCCTTGCAATGTTGATACCTGAGCAAGGAAGCCTTGCAATGTTGATACCTGAGCCAGGGAGTCTTGCAGTGTTGATACCTGAGCCAGGGAGTCTTGCAATGTTGATACCTGAGCCAGGGAACCTTGCAATGTTGATACCTGAGCCAGGGAGTCTTGCAATGTTGATACCTGAGCCAGGGAGTCTTGCAGTGTTGATACCTGAGCCAGGGAGTCTTGCAATATTGATACCTGAGCCAGGGAGTCTTGCAATGTTGATACCTGAGCCAGGGAGTCTTGCTATGTTGATACCTGAGCCCGGGAGTCTTGCAATGTTGATCTTGCAATGTTGATACCTGAGCCAGGGAGTCTTGCAATGTTGATACCTGAGCCAGGGAGCCTTGCAATGTTGATACCTGAGCCAGGGAGCCTTGCAATGTTGATACCTGAGCCAGGGAGTCTTGCAATGTTGATACCTGAGCCAGGGAGCCTTGCAATGTTGATACCTGAGCCAGGGAGTCTTGCAATGTTGATACCTGAGCCAGGGAGTCTTGCAATGTTGATACCTGAGCCAGGGAGCCTTGCAATGTTGATACCTGAGCCAGGGAGTCTTGCAATGTTGATACCTGAGCCAGGGAGTCTTGCAATGTTGATACCTGAGCCAGGATACCTGAGTTGCAATTGCAATGTTGATACCTGAGCCAGGGAGTCTTGCAATGTTGATACCTGAGCCAGGGAGTCTTGCAATGTTGATACCTGAGCCAGGGAGTCTTGCAATGTTGATACCTGAGCCAGGGAGTCTTGCAATGTTGATACCTGAGCCAGGGAGTCTTGCAATGTTGATACCTGAGCCAGGGAGTTGCAATGTTGATACCTGAAGGGAGTGCAATGTTGATACCTGAGCCAGGGAGTTGCAATGTTGATACCTGAGCCAGGGAGTCTTGCAATTTGATACCTAAGCCAGGGAGCCTTGCAATGTTGATACCTGAGCCAGGGAATCTTGCAATGTTGATACCTGAGCCAGGGAGTCTTGCAATGTTGATACCTGAGCCAGGGAGTCTTGCAATTGATACCTGAGCCAGGGAGTCTTGCAATGTTGATACCTGAGCCAGGGAGGCTTGCAATGTTGATACCTGAGCCAGGGAGTCTTGCAATGTTGATACCTCAGCCAGGGAGTCTTGCAATGTTGATACCTGAGCCAGGGAGTCTTGCAATGTTGATACCTGAGCCAGGGAGTCTTGCAATGTTGATACCTGAGCCAGGGAGTTGATACCTGAGCCAGGGAGTCTTGCAATGTTGATACCTGTGCCAGGAGCCTTGCAATGTTGATACCTGAGCCAGGGAGTCTTGCAATGTTGATACCTGAGCCAGGGAGTCTTGCAATGTTGATACCTGAGCCAGGGAGCCTTGCAATTTGATACAGCCAGGGAGTCTTGTGTTGATACCTGAGCCAGGGAGTCTGGCAATGTTGATACCTGAGCCAGGGAGTCTTGCAATGTTGATACCTGAGCCAGGGAGTCTTGCAATGTTGATACCTGAGCCAGGGAGTCTTGCAATGTTGATACCTGAGCCAGGGAGTCTTGCAATGTTGATACCTGAGCCAGGGAGTGTGGCAATGTTGATACCTAAGCCAGGGAGCCTTGCAATGTTGATACCTGAGCCAGGGAATCTTGCAATGTTGATACCTGAGCCAGGGAGTCTTGCAATGTTGATACCTGAGCCAGGGAGTCTTGCAATGTTGATACTTGCCTGATTGTTTGATACCTGAGCCAGGGAGTCTTGCAATGTTGATACCTGAGCCAGGGAGTCTTGCAATGCCTTGCAATGTTGATACCTGAGCCAGGGAGTCTTGCAATGTTGATACCTGAGCCAGGGAGTCTTGCAATGTTGATACCTGAGCCAGGGAGTCTTGCAATGTTGATACCTGAGCCAAGGAGTCTTGCAATGTTGATACCTGAGCCAGGGAGTCTTGCAATGTTGATACCTGAGCCAGGGAGTCTTGCAATGTTGATACCTGAGCCAGGGAGTCTTGCAAGGGAGCCTGTTGATACCTGAGCCAGGGAGTCTTGCAATGTTGATACCTGAGCCAGGGAGTCTTGCAATGTTGATACCTGAGCCAGGGAGTCTTGCAATGTTGATACCTGAGCCAGGGAGTCAATGTTGCAAGGGAGTGTTGATACCTGAGCCAGGGAGTCTTGCAATGTTGATACCTGAGCCAGGGAGTCTTGCAATGTTGATACCTGAGCCAGGGAGTCTTGCAATGTTGATACCTGAGCCAGGGAGTCTTGCAATGTTGATACCTGAGCCAGGGAGTCCTTGCAATGTTGATACCTGAGCCAGGGAGTCTTGCAATGTTGATACCTGAGCCAGGGAGTCTTGCAATGTTGATACCTGAGCCAGGGAGTCTTGCAATGTTGATACCTGAGCCAGGGAGTCTTGCAATGTTGATACCTGAGCCAGGGAGCCTTGCAATGTTGATACCTGAGCCAGGGAGTCTTGCAATGTTGATACCTGAGCCAGGGAGTCTTGCAATGTTGATACCTGAGCCAGGGAGTCTTGCAATGTTGATACCTGAGCCAGGGAGTCTTGCAATGTTGATACCTGAGCCAGGGAGTCTTGCAATGTTGATACCTGAGCCAGGGAGTCTTGCAATGTTGATACCTGAGCCAGGGAGCCTTGCAATGTTGATACCTGAGCCAGGGAGTCTTGCAATGTTGATACCTGAGCCAGGGAGTCTTGCAATGTTGATACCTGAGCCAGGGAGACTTGCAATGTTGATACCTGAGCCAATGGGAGCCAGGGAGCCTTGCAATGTTGATACCTGAGCCAGGGAGTCTTGCAATGTTGATACCTGAGCCAGGGAGTCTTGCAATGTTGATACTTCAGCCAGGGAGCCTTGCAATGTTGATACCTGAGCCAGGGAGTCTTGCATTGATGATACCTGAGCCAGGGAGTCTTGCAATGTTGATACCTGAGCCAGGGAGTCTTGCAATGTTGATACCTGAGCCAGGGAGCCTTGCAATGTTGATACCTGAGCCAGGGAGTCTTGCAATGTTGATACCTGAGCCAGGGAGTCTTGCAATGTTGATACCTGAGCCAGGGAGTCTTGCAATGTTGATACCTGAGCCAGGGAGCCTTGCAATGTTGATACCTGAGCCAGGGAGTCTTGCAGTGTTGATACCTGAGCCAGGGAGTCTTGCAATGTTGATACCTGAGCCAGGGAACCTTGCAATGTTGATACCTGAGCCAGGGAGTCTTGCAATGTTGATACCTGAGCCAGGGAGTCTTGCAGTGTTGATACCTGAGCCAGGGAGTCTTGCAGTGTTGATACCTGAGCCAGGGAGTCTTGCAATGTTGATACCTGAGCCAGGGAGACTTGCAATGTTGATACCTGAGCCAGGGAACCTTGCAATGTTGATACCTGAGCCAGGGAGTCTTGCAATGTTGATACCTGAGCCAGGGAGTCTTGCAGTGTTGATACCTGAGCCAGGGAGTCTTGCAGTGTTGATACCTGAGCCAGAAAGCCTTGCAATGTTGATACCTGACCCAGGGAGCCTTGCAATGTTGATACCTGAGCCAGGGAGCCTTGCAATGTTGATACCTGAGCCAGGGAGTCTTGCAATATTGATACCTGAGCCAGGGAGTCTTGCAGTGTTGGTACCTGAGCCAGGGAGTCTTGCAATGTTGATACCTGAGCCAGGGAGTCTTGCAATGTTGATACCTGAGCCAGGGAGTCTTGCAATGTTGATACCTGAGCCAGGGAGTCTTGCAATGTTGATACCTGAGCCAGGGAGTCCTTGCAATGTTGATACCTGAGCCCAGGGAGACTTGCATTGTTGATACCTGAGCCAGGGAGCCTTGCAATGTTGATACCTGAGCCAGGGAGTCTTGCAATGTTGATACCTGAGCCAGGGAGTCTTGCAATGTTGATACCTGAGCCAGGGAGTCTTGCAATGTTGATACCTGAGCCAGGGAGTCTTGCAATGTTGATACCTGAGCCAGGGAGTCTTGCAATGTTGATACCTGATCCAGGGAGTCTTGCAATGTTGATACCTGAGCCAGGGAGTCTTGCAATGTTGATACCTGAGCCAGGGAGTCTTGCAATGTTGATACCTGAGCCAGGGAGTCTTGCAATGTTGATACCTGAGCCAGGGAGTCTTGCAATGTTGATACCTGAGCCAGGGAGTCTTGCAATGTTGATACCTGATCCAGGGAGTCTTGCAATGTTGATACCTGAGCCAGGGAGTGCAATGTTGATACCTGAGCCAGGGAGCCTTGCAATGTTGATACCTGAGCCAGGGAGTCTTGCAATGTTGATACCTGAGCCAGGGAGTCTTGCAATGTTGATACCTGAGCCAGGGAGTCTTGCAATGTTGATACCTGAGCCAGGGAGTCTTGCAATGTTGATACCTGAGCCAGGGAGTCTTGCAATGTTGATACCTGAGCCAGGGAGTCTTGCAATGTTGATACCTGAGCCAGGGAGTCTTGCAATGTTGATACCTGAGCCAGGGAGTCTTGCAATGTTGATACCTGAGCCAGGGAGTCTTGCAATGTTGATACCTGAGCCAGGGAGTCTTGCAATGTTGATACCTGAGCCAGGGAGTCTTGCAATGTTGATACCTGAGCCAGGAAGAATGTTGATACCTGAGCCAGGGAGTGCAATGTTGATACCTGAGCCAGGGAGTCTTGCAATGTTGATACCTGAGCCAGGGAGTCTTGCAATGTTGATACCTGAGCCAGGGAGTCTTGCAATGTTGATACCTGAGCCAGGGAGTCTTGCAATGTTGATACCTGAGCCAGGGAGTCTTGCAATGTTGATACCTGAGCCAGGGAGTCTTGCAATGTTGATACCTGAGCCAGGGAGCCTTGCAATGTTGATACCTGAGCCAGGGAGTCTTGCAATGTTGATACCTGAGCCAGGGAGTCTTGCAATGTTGATACCTGAGCCAGGGAGTCTTGCAATGTTGATACCTGAGCCAGGGAGTCTTGCAATGTTGATACCTGAGCCAGGGAGTCTTGCAATGTTGATACCTGAGCCAGGGAGTCTTGCAATGTTGATTCCTGAGCCAGGGAGTCTTGCAATATCGATACCTGAGCCAGGGAGTCTTGCAATGTTGATACCTGAGCCAGGGAGTCTTGCAATGTTGATACCTGAGCCAGGGAGTCTTGCAATGTTGATACCTGAGCAAGGGAGCCTTGCAATGTTGATACCTGAGCCACGGAGTCTTGCAATATTGATACCTGAGCCAGGGAGCCTTGCAATGTTGATACCTGAGCCAGGGAGTCTTGCAATGTTGATAAGTGAGCCAGGGAGCCTTGCAATGTTGATACCTGAGCCAGGGAGTGTGGCAATGTTGATACCTGAGCCAGGGAGTCTTGCAATGTTGATACCTGAGCCAGGGAGTCTTGCAATGTTGATACCTGAGCCAGGGAGTCTTGCAATGTTGATACCTGAGCCAGGGAGTCTTGCAATGTTGATACCTGAGCCAGGGAGTCTTGCAATGTTGATACCTGAGCCAGGGAGTCTTGCAATGTTGATACCTGAGCCAGGGAGTCTTGCAATGTTGATACCTGAGCCAGGGAGTCTTGCAATGTTGATACCTGAGCCAGGGAGCCTTGCAATGTTGATACCTGAGCCAGGGAGTCTTGCAATGTTGATACCTGAGCCAGGGAGCCTGTTGATACCTGAGCCAGGGAGTCTTGCAATGTTGAAACCTGAGCCAGGGAGTCTTGCAATGTTGATACCTGACCCAGGGAGTCTTGCAATGTTGATACCTGAGCCAGGGAGTCTTGCAATGTTGATACCTGAGCCAGGGAGCCTTACAATGTTGATACCTGAGCCAGGGAATGTTGATACCTGAGCCAGGGAGTCTTGCAATGTTGAGTGCCAATATACCTGAGCCAGGGAGTAATGTTGATACCTGAGCCAGGAAGCCTTACAATGTTGCAATGTTGATACCTGAGCCAGGGAGTCTTGCAATGTTGATACCTGAGCCAGGGAGTCTTGCAATGTTGATACCTGAGCCAGGGAGTCTTGCAATGTTGATACCTGAGCCAGGGAGTCTTGCAATGTTGATACCTGAGCCAGGGAGTCTTGCAATGTTGATACCTGAGCCAGGGAGTCTTGCAATGTTGATACCTGAGCCAGGGAGTCCTGCAATGTTGATACCTGAGCCAGGGAGCCTTGCAATGTTGATACCTGAGCCAGGGAGTCTTGCAATGTTGATACCTGAGCCAGGGAGTCTTGCAATGTTGATACCTGAGCCAGGGAGTCTTGCAATGTTGATACCTGAGCCAGGGAGCCTTGCAATGTTGATACCTGAGCCAGGGAGTCTTGCAATGTTGATACCTGAGCCAGGGAGTCTTGCAATGTTGATACCTGAGCCAGGGAGTCTTGCAATGTTGATACCTGAGCCAGGGAGTCTTGCAATGTTGATACCTGAGCCAGGGAGCCTTGCAATGTTGATACCTGAGCCAGGGAGTCTTGCAATGTTGATACCTGAGCCAGGGAGCCTTGCAATGTTGATACCTGAGCCAGGGAGTCTTGCAATGTTGATACCTGAGCCAGGGAGTCTTGCAATGTTGATACCTGAGCCAGGGAGTCTTGCAATGAGTTGATACCTGAGCCAGGGAGTCTTGCAATGTTGATACCTGAGCCAGGGAGTCTTGCAATGTTGATACCTGAGCCAGGGAGTCTTGCAATGTTGATACCTGAGCCAGGGAGCCTTGCAATGTTGATACCTGAGCCAGGGAGTCTTGCAATGTTGATACCTGAGCCAGGGAGTCTTGCAATGTTGATACCTGAGCCAGGGAGTCTTGCAATGTTGATACCTGAGCCAGGGAGTCTTGCAATGTTGATACCTGAGCCAGGGAGTCTTGCAATGTTGATACCTGAGCCAGGGAGTCTTGCAATGTTGATACCTGAGCCAGGGAGTCTTGCAATGTTGATACCTGAGCCAGGGAGTCTTGCAATGTTGATACCTGAGCCAGGGAGTCTTGCAATGTTGATACCTGAGCCAGGGAGTCTTGCACTATTGATACCTGAGAAAGAGAGTCTTGCAATGTTGATACCTGAGCCAGGGAGTCTTGCAATGTTGATACCTGAGCCAGGGAGTCTTGCAATGTTGATACCTGAGCCAGGGAGTCTTGCAATGTTGATACCTGAGCCAGGGAGTCTTGCAATGTTGATACCTGAGCCAGGGAGCCTTGCAATGTTGATACCTGAGCCAGGGAGTCTTGCAATGTTGATACCTGAGCCAGGGAGTCTTGCAATGTTGATACCTGAGCCAGGGAGTCTTGCAATGTTGATACCTGAGCCAGGGAGCCTTGCAATGTTGATACCTGAGCCAGGGAGCCTTGCAATGTTGATACCTGAGCCAGGGAGTCTTGCAATGTTGATACCTGAGCCAGGGAGTCTTGCAATATTGATACCTGAGCCAGGGAGTCTTGCAGTGTTGGTACCTGAGCCAGGGAGTCTTGCAATGTTGATACCTAAGCCAGGGAGTCTTGCAATATTGATACCTGAGCCAGGGAGTCTTGCAATGTTGATACCTGACCTGAGCCAGGGAGTCTTGCAATGTTGATACCTGAGCCAGGGAGTCTTGCAATGTTGATACCTGAGCCAGGGAGTCTTGCAATGTTGATACCTGAGCCAGGGAGTCTTGCAATGTTGATACCTGAGCCAGGGAGTCTTGCAATGTTGATACCTGAGCCAGGGAGTCTTGCAATGTTGTTACCTGAGCCAGGGAGCCTGTTGATACCTGAGCCAGGGAGTCTTGCAATGTTGATACCTGAGCCAGGGAGTCTTGCAATGTTGATACCTGAGCCAGGGAGTCTTGCAATGTTGATACCTGAGCCAGGGAGTCTTGCAATGTTGATACCTGAGCCAGGGAGCCTTGCAATGTTGATACCTGAGCCAGGGAGTCTTGCAATGTTGATACCTGAGCCAGGGAGTCTTGCAATGTTGATACCTGAGCCAGGGAGTCTTGCAATGTTGATACCTGAGCCAGGGAGTCTTGCAATGTTGATACCTGAGCCAGGGAGTCTTGCAATGTTGATACCTGAGCCAGGGAGTCTTGCAATGTTGATACCTGAGCCAGGGAGTCTTGCAATGTTGATACCTGAGCCAGGGAGCCTTGCAATGTTGATACCTGAGCCAGGGAGTCTTGCAATGTTGATACCTGAGCCAGGGAGTCTTGCAATGTTGATACCTGTGCCAGGAAGTCTTGCAATGTTGATACCTGAGCCAGGGAGTCTTGCAATGTTGATACCTGAGCCAGGGAGTCTTGCAATGTTGATACCTGAGGGAGTCTTGCAATGTTGGACCTGAGCCAGGGAGTCTTGCAATGTTGATATCTGAGCCAGGGAGTCTCTGCAATGTTGATACCTGAGCCAGGGAGTCTTGCAATGTTGATACCTGAGCCAGGGAGTCTTGCAATGTTGATACCTGAGCCAGGGAGTCTTGCAATGTTGATACCTCTTGAGTTGATACCAGGGAGTCTTGCAATGTTGATACCTGAGCCAGGGAGTCTTGCAATGTTGATACCTGAGCCAGGGAGTCTTGCAAGGGAGTCTTGCAATGTGATACCTGAGCCAGGGAGTCTTGCAATGATTGCAATGTTGATACCTGAGCCAGGGAGTCCTTGCAATGTTGATACCTGAGCCAGGGAGTCCTGAGCCAGGGAGCCTGCAATGTTGATACCTGAGCCAGGGAGTCTTGCAATGTTGATACCTGAGCCAGGGAGTCTTGCAATGTTGATACCTGAGCCAGGGAGTCTTGCAATGTTGATACCTGAGCCAGGGAGTCTTGCAATGTTGATACCTGAGCCAGGGAGTCTTGCAATGTTGATACCTGAGCCAGGGAGTCTTGCAATGTTGATACCTGAGCCAGGGAGTCTTGCAATGTTGATACCTGTGCCAGGAAGTCTTGCAATGTTGATACCTGAGCCAGGGAGTCTTGCAATGTTGATACCTGAGCCAGGAAGCCTTACAATGTTGATACCTGAGCCAGGGAGCCTTGCAATGTTGATACCTGAGCCAGGGAGTCTTGCAATTGCAAGGGAGTGCAATGTGATACCTGAATGTTGAACCAGGGAGTCTTGCAATGTTGATACCTGAGCCAGGGAGTCTTGCAATGTTGATACCTGAGTTGATACCTGAGCCAGGGAGCCTTGCAATGTTGATACCTGAGCCAGGGAGTCTTGCAATGTTGATATCTGAGCCAGGGAGTCTTGCAATGTTGTTACCTGAGCCAGGGAGTCTTGCAATGTTGATACCTGAGCCAGGGAGTCTTGCAATGTTGGTACCTGAGTTGATAACCGAGCCAGGGAGTCTTGCAATGTTGATACCTGAGCCAGGGAGCCTTGCAATGTTGATACCTGACCCAGGGAGTCTTGCAATGTTGATACCTGAGCCAGGGAGTCTTGCAATGTTGATACCTGAGCCAGGGAGTCTTGCAATGTTGATACCTGAGCCAGGGAGTCTTGCAATGTTGATACCTGAGCCAGGGAGTCTTGCAATGTTGATACCTGAGCCAGGGAGTCTTGCAATGTTGATACCTGAGCCAGGGAGCCTTGCAATGTTGATACCTGAGCCAGGGAGTCTTGCAATGTTGATACCTGAGCCAGGGAGTCTTGCAATGTTGATACCTGAGCCAGGGAGTCTTGCAATGTTGATACCTGAGCCAGGGAGTCTTGCAATGTTGATACCTGAGCCAGGGAGTCTTGCAATGATGATACCTGAGCCAGGGAGTCTTGCAATGTTGATACCTGAGCCAGGGAGTCTTGCAATGTTGATACCTGAGCCAGGGAGCCTTGCAATGTTGATACCTGAGCAAGGAAGCCTTGCAATGTTGATACCTGAGCCAGGGAGTCTTGCAATGTTGATACCTGAGCCAGGGAGTCTTGCAATGTTGATACCTGAGCCAGGGAGTCTTGCAATGTTGATACCTGAGCCAGGGAGCCTTGCAATGTTTATACCTGAGCCAGGGAGTCTTGTTGATACCTGAGCCAGGGAGTCTTGCAATGTTGATACCTGAGCCAGGGAGTCTTGCTATGTTGATACCTGAGCCAGGGAGTCTTGCAATGTTGATACCTGAGCCAGGAAGCCTTGCAATGTTGATACCTGAGCCAGGGAGTCTTGCAATGTTGATACCTGAGCCAGGGAGTCTTGCAATGTTGATACCTGAGCCAGGGAGTCTTGCAATGTTGATACCTGAGCCAGGGAGTCTTGCAATGTTGATACCTGAGCCAGGGAGTCTTGCAATATTGATACCTGAGCCAGGGAGCCTTGCAATGTTGATACCTGAGCCAGGGAGTCCTGCAATGTTGATACCTGAGCCAGGGAGCCTTGCAATGTTGATACCTGAGCCAGGGAGGCTTGCAATGTTGATACCTGAGCCAGGGAGTCTTGCAATGTTGATACCTGAGCCAGGGAGTCTTGCAATGTTGATACCTGAGCCAGGGAGCCTTGCAATGTTGATACCTGAGCCAGGGAGTCTTGCAATGTTGATACCTGAGCCAGGGAGCCTTGCAATGTTGATACCTGAGCCAGGGAGTCTTGCAATGTTGATACCTGAGCCAGGGAGTCTTGCAATGTTAATACCTGAGCCAGGGAGTCTTGCAATGTTGATACCTGAGCCAGGGAGCCTTGCAATGTTGATACCTGAGCCAGGGAGTATTGCAATGTTGATACCTGAGCCAGGGAGTCTTGCAATGTTGATACCTGTGGCAAGAAGTCTTGCAAAGTTGATACCTGAGCCAGGGAGTCTTGCAATGTTGATACCTGAGCCAGGAAGCCTTACAATGTTGATACCTGAGCCAGGGAGCCTTGCAATGTTGATACCTGAGCCAGGGAGTCTTGCAATGTTGATACCTGAGCCAGGGAGTCTTGCAATGTTGATACCTGAGCCAGGGAGTCTTGCAATGTTGATACTTGAGCCAGGGAGTGAGCCAGGGAGTCTTGCAATGTTGATACCTGAGCCAGGGAGTCTTGCAATGTTGATACCTGAGCCAGGGAGTCTTGCAATGTTGATACCTGAGCCAGGGAGTCTTGCAATGTTGATACCTGAGCCAGGGAGTCTTGCAATGTTGATACCTGAGCCAGGGAGTCTTGCAATGTTGATACCTGTGCCAGGAAGTCTTGCAATGTTGATACCTGAGCCAGGGAGTCTTGCAATGTTGATACCTGAGCCAGGAAGCCTTACAATGTTGATACCTGAGCCAGGGAGCCTTGCAATGTTGATACCTGAGCCAGGGAGTCTTGCAATGTTGATACCTGAGCCAGGGAGTCTTGCAATGTTGATACCTGAGCCAGGGAGTCTTGCAATGTTGATACCTGAGCCAGGGAGTCTTGCAATGTTGGTACCTGAGCCAGGGAGTCTTGCAATGTTGATACCTGAGCCAGGGTGTCTTGCAATGTTGATACCGGAGCCAGGGAGTCTTGCAATGTTGATACCTGAGCCAGGGAGTCTTGCAATGTTGATACCTGAGCCAGGGAGTCTTGCAATGTTGATACCTGAGCCAGGGAGTCTTGCAATGTTGATACCTGAGCCAGGGAGTCTTGCAATGTTGATACCTGAGCCAGGGAGTCTTGCAATGTTGATACCTGAGCCAGGGAGTCTTGCAATGTTGATACCTGAGCCAGGGAGTCTTGCAATGTTGATACCTGAGCCAGGGAGTCTTGCAATGTTGATACCTGTGCCAGGAAGTCTTGCAATGTTGATACCTGAGCCAGGGAGTCTTGCAATGTTGATACCTGAGGAAGCCTTACCAGGATACCTGAGCCAGGGAGTCTTGCAATGTTGATACCTGAGCCAGGGAGTTGATACCTGACCCAGGGAGTCTTGCAATGTTGATACCTGAGCCAGGGAGTCTTGCAATGTTGATACCTGAGCCAGGGAGCCTTGCAATGTTGATACCTGACCCAGGGAGTCTTGCAATGTTGATACCTGAGCCAGGGAGTCTTGCAATGTTGATACCTGAGCCAGGGAGTCTTGCAATGTTGATACCTGAGCCAGGGAGTCTTGCAATGTTGATACCTGAGCCAGGGAGTCTTGCAATGTTGATACCTGAGCCAGGGAGTCTTGCAATGTTGATACCTGAGCCAGGAAGCCTTGCAATGTTGATACCTGAGCCAGGGAGTCTTGCAATGTTGATACCTGAGCCAGGGAGTCTTGCAATGTTGATACCTGAGCCAGGGAGTCTTGCAATGTTGATACCTGAGCCAGGGAGTCTTGCAATGTTGATACCTGAGCCAGGGAGTCTTGCAATGTTGATACCTGAGCCAGGGAGTCTTGCAATGTTGATACCTGAGCCAGGGAGTCTTGCAATGTTGATACCTGTTCCAGGGAGCCTTGCAATGTTGATACCTGAGCCAGGGAGTCTTGCAATGTTGATACCTGAGCCAGGGAGTCTTGCAATGTTGATACCTGAGCCAGGGAGTCTTGCAATGTTGATACCTGAGCCAGGGAGCCTTGCAATGTTAATAAGTGAGCCAGGGAGCCTTGCAATGTTGATACCTGAGCCAGGGAGTCTTGCAATGTTGATACCTGAGCCAGGGAGTCTTGCAATGTTGATACCTGAGCCAGGTAGTCTTGCTATGTTGATACCTGAGCCAGGGAGTCTTGCAATGTTGATACCTGAGCCAGGAAGCCTTGCAATGTTGATACCTGAGCCAGGGAGTCTTGCAATGTTGATACCTGAGCCAGGGAGTCTTGCAATGTTGATACCTGAGCCAGGGAGTCTTGCAATGTTGATATCTGAGCCAGGGAGTCTTGCAATGTTGATACCTGAGCCAGGGAGTCTTGCAATATTGATACCTGAGCCAGGGAGCCTTGCAATGTTGATACCTGAGCCAGGGAGTCCTGCAATGTTGATACCTGAGCCAGGGAGCCTTGCAATGTTGATACCTGAGCCAGGGAGGCTTGCAATGTTGATACCTGAGCCAGGGAGTCTTACAATGTTGATACCTGAGCCAGGGAGTCTTGCAATGTTGATACCTGAGCCAGGGAGCCTTGCAATGTTGATACCTGAGCCAGGGAGTCTTGCAATGTTGATACCTGAGCCAGGGAGCCTTGCAATGTTGATACCTGAGCCAGGGAGTCTTGCAATGTTGATACCTGAGCCAGGGAGTCTTGCAATGTTAATACCTGAGCCAGGGAGTCTTGCAATGTTGATACCTGAGCCAGGGAGCCTTGCAATGTTGATACCTGAGCCAGGGAGTATTGCAATGTTGATACCTGAGCCAGGGAGTCTTGCAATGTTGATACCTGTGGCAAGAAGTCTTGCAAAGTTGATACCTGAGCCAGGGAGTCTTGCAATGTTGATACCTGAGCCAGGAAGCCTTACAATGTTGATACCTGAGCCAGGGAGCCTTGCAATGTTGATACCTGAGCCAGGGAGTCTTGCAATGTTGATACCTGAGCCAGGGAGTCTTGCAATGTTGATACCTGAGCCAGGGAGTCTTGCAATGTTGATACCTGAGCCAGGGAGTCTTGCAATGTTGATACCTGAGCCAGAGAGTCTTGCAATGTTGATACCTGAGCCAGGGAGTCTTGCAATGTTGATACCTGAGCCAGGGAGTCTTTCAATGTTGATACCTGAGCCAGGGAGCCTTGCAATGTTGATACCTGAGCCAGGGAGTCTTGCAATGTTGATACCTGAGCCAGGGAGTCTTGCAATGTTGATACCTGTGCCAGGAAGTCTTGCAATGTTGATACCTGAGCCAGTGAGTCTTGCAATGTTGATACCTGTGCCAGGAAGTCTAGCAATGTTGATACCTGAGCCAGAGAGCCTTGCAATGTTGATACCTGAGCCAGGAAGCCTTACAATGTTGATACCTGAGCCAGGGAGCCTTGCAATGTTGATACCTGAGCCAGGGAGTCTTGCAATGTTGATACCTGAGCCAGGGAGTCTTGCAATGTTGATACCTGAGCCAGGGAGTCTTGCAATGTTGATACCTGAGCCAGGGAGTCTTGCAATGTTGATACCTGAGCCAGGGAGTCTTGCAATGTTGATACCTGAGCCAGGGAGTCTTGCAATGTTGATACCTGAGCCAGGGAGTCTTGCAATGTTGATACCTGAGCCAGGGAGTCTTGCAATGTTGATACCTGAGCCAGGGAGTCTTGCAATGTTGATACCTGAGCCAGGGAGTCTTGCAATGTTGATACCTGAGCCAGGGAGTCTTGCAATGTTGATACCTGAGCCAGGGAGTCTTGCAATGTTGATACCTGAGCCAGGGAGTCTTGCAATGTTGATACCTGAGCCAGGGAGTCTTGCAATGTTGATACCTGAGCCAGGGAGTCTTGCAATGTTGATACCTGAGCCAGGGAGTCTTGCAATGTTGATACCTGAGCCAGGAAGCCTTACAATGTTGATACCTGAGCCAGGGAGCCTTGCAATGTTGATACCTGAGCCAGGGAGTCTTGCAATGTTGATACCTGAGCCAGGGAGTCTTGCAATGTTGATACCTGAGCCAGGGAGTCTTGCAATGTTGATACCTGAGCCAGGGAGTCTTGCAATGTTGATACCTGAGCCAGGGAGTCTTGCAATGTTGATACCTGAGCCAGGGAGTCTTGCAATGTTGATACCTGAGCCAGGGAGTCTTGCAATGTTGATACCTGAGCCAGGGAGTCTTGCAATGTTGATACCTGAGCCAGGGAGTCTTGCAATGTTGATACCTGAGCCAGGGAGCCTTGCAATGCAATGTTGATACCTGAGCCAGGGAGTCTTGCAATGTTGATACTTGAGCCAGGGAGTCTTGCAATTTGCAATGTTGATACCTGAGCCAGGGAGTCTTGCAATGTTGATACCTGAGCCAGGGAGCCTTGCAATGTTGATACCTGAGCCATGGAGTCTTGCAATGTTGATAAGTGAGCCAGGGAGCCTTGCAATGTTGATAACTGAGCCAGGGAGTCTTGCAATGTTGATACCTGAGCCAGGGAGCCTTGCAATGTTGATACCTGACCCAGGGAGTCTTGCAATGTTGATACCTGAGCCAGGGAGTCTTGCAATGTTGATACCTGAGCCAGGGAGTCTTGCAATGTTGATACCTGAGCCAGGGAGTCTTGCAATGTTGATACCTGACCCAGGGAGTCTTGCAATGTTGATACCTGAGCCAGGGAGTCTTGCAATGTTGATACCTGAGTCAGGGAGTCTTGCAATGTTGATACCTGAGCCTCTTGCAATGTTGATACCTGCCCCAGGGAGTCTTGCAATGTTGATACCTGAGCCAGGGAGTGTTGCAATGTTGATACCTGAGCCAGGAAGCCTTGCAATGTTGATACCTGAGCCAGGGAGTCTTGCAATGTTGATACCTGAGCCAGGGAGTCTTGCAATGTTGATACCTGAGCCAGGGAGTCTTGCAATGTTGATACCTGAGCCAGGGAGTCTTGCAATGTTGATACCTGAGCCAGGGAGTGTTGCAATGTTGATACCTGAGCCAGGAAGCCTTGCAATGTTGATACCTGAGCCAGGGAGTCTTGCAATGTTGATACCTGAGCCAGGGAGTCTTGCAATGTTGATACCTGAGCCAGGGAGTCTTGCAATGTTGATACCTGAGCCAGGGAGTCTTGCAATGTTGATACCTGAGCCAGGGAGTCTTGCAATGTTGATACCTGAGCCAGGGAGCCTTGCAATGTTGATACCTGAGCCAGGGAGTCTTGCAATGTTGATACCTGAGCCAGGGAGTCTTGCAATGTTGATACCTGAGCCAGGGAGTCTTGCAATGTTGATACCTGAGCCAGGGAGTCTTGCAATGTTGATAAGTGAGCCAGGGAGCCTTGCAATGTTGATACCTGAGCCAGGGAGTCTTGCAATGTTGATACCTGAGCCAGGGAGTCTTGCAATGTTGATACCTGAGCCAGGGAGTCTTGCTATGTTGATACCTGAGCCAGGGAGCCTTGCAATGTTGATACCTGAGCCAGGAAGCCTTGCAATGTTGATACCTGAGCCAGGGAGTCTTGCAATGTTGATACCTGAGCCAGGGAGTCTTGCAATGTTGATACCTGAGCCAGGAAGCCTTGCAATGTTGATACCTGAGCCAGGGAGTCTTGCAATGTTGATACCTGAGCCAGGGAGTCTTGCAATGTTGATACCTGAGCCAGGGAGTCTTGCAATGTTGATATCTGAGCCAGGGAGTCTTGCAATGTTGATACCTGAGCCAGGGAGTCTTGCAATGTTGATACCTGAGCCAGGGATCCTTGTAATGTTGATACCTGAGCCAGGGAGTCTTGCAATATTGATACCTGAGCCAGGGAGCCTTGCAATGTTGATACCTGAGCCAGGGAGTCCTGCAATGTTGATACCTGAGCCAGGGAGCCTTGCAATGTTGATACCTGAGCCAGGGAGGCTTGCAATGTTGATACCTGAGCCAGGGAGTCTTACAATGTTGATACCTGAGCCAGGGAGTCTTGCAATGTTGATACCTGAGCCAGGGAGCCTTGCAATGTTGATACCTGAGCCAGGGAGTCTTGCAATGTTGATACCTGAGCCAGGGAGCCTTGCAATGTTGATACCTGAGCCAGGGAGTCTTGCAATGTTGATACCTGAGCCAGGGAGTCTTGCAATGTTGATACCTGTGGCAAGAAGTCTTGCAATGTTGATACCTGAGCCAGGGAGTCTTGCAATGTTGATACCTGAGCCAGGAAGCCTTACAATGTTGATACCTGAGCCAGGGAGCCTTGCAATGTTGATACCTGAGCCAGGGAGTCTTGCAATGTTGATACCTGAGCCAGGGAGTCTTGCAATGTTGATACCTGAGCCAGGGAGTCTTGCAATGTTGATACCTGAGCCAGGGAGTCTTGCAATGTTGATACCTGAGCCAGGGAATCTTGCAATGTTGATACCTGAGCCAGGGAGTCTTGCAATGTTGATACCTGAGCCAGGGAGTCTTGCAATGTTGATACCTGAGCCAGGGAGCCTTGCAATGTTGATACCTGAGCCAGGGAGTCTTGCAATGTTGATACCTGAGCCAGGGAGTCTTGCAATGTTGATACCTGAGCCAGGGAGCCTTGCAATGTTGATACCTGAGCCAGGGAGTCTTGCAATGTTGATACCTGAGCCAGGGAGTCTTGCAATGTTGATACCTGAGCCAGGGAGTCTTGCAATGTTGATACCTGAGCCAGGGAGTCTTGCAATGTTGATACCTGAGCCAGGGAGTCTTGCAATGTTGATACCTGAGCCAGGGAGTCTTGCAATGTTGATACCTGAGCCAGGGAGTCTTGCAATGTTGATACCTGAGCCAGGGAGTCTTGCAATGTTGATACCTGAGCCAGGGAGTCTTGCAATGTTGATACCTGAGCCAGGGAGTCTTGCAATGTTGATACCTGAGCCAGGGAGTCTTGCAATGTTGACACCTGAGCCAGGGAGTCTTGCAATGTTGATACCTGAGCCAGGTAATCTTGGAGTCTTGCAATGTTGATACCTGAGCCAGGGAGTCTTGCAATGTTGATACCAGCCAGGGAGTCTTGCAATGTTGAATACCTGATCCAGGGAGTCTCTTGCAATGTTGATACCTGAGCCAGGGAGTCTTGCAATGTTGATACCTGAGCCAGGGAGTCTTGCAATGTTGATACCTGAGCCAGGGAGTCTTGCAATGTTGATACCTGAGCCAGGGAGTCTTGCAATGTTGATACCTGAGCCAGGGAGTCTTGCAATGTTGATACCTGAGCCAGGGAGTCTTGCAATGTTGATACCTGAGCCAGGGAGTCTTGCAATGTTGATACCTGAGCCAGGGAGTCTTGCAATGTTGATACCTGAGCCAGGGAGTCTTGCAATGTTGATACCTGAGCCAGGGAGTCTTGCAATGTTGATACCTGAGCCAGGGAGTCTTGCAATGTTGATACCTGAGCCAGGGAGTCTTGCAATGTTGATATCTGAGCCAGGGAGTCTTGCAATGTTGATACCTGAGCCAGGGAGTCTTGCAATGTTGATACCTGAGCCAGGGAGTCTTGCAATGTTGATATCTGAGCCAGGGAGTCTTGCAATGTTGATATCTGAGCCAGGGAGTCTTGCAATGTTGATATCTGAGCCAGGGAGTCTTGCAATGTTGATACCTGAGCCAGGGAGTCTTGCAATGTTGATACCTGAGCCAGGGAGTCTTGCAATGTTGATATCTGAGCCAGGGAGTCTTGCAATGTTGATATCTGAGCCAGGGAGTCTTGCAATGTTGATACCTGAGCCAGGGAGTCTTGCAATGTTGATATCTGAGCCAGGGAGTCTTGCAATGTTGATACCTGAGCCAGGGAGTCTTGCAATGTTGATACCTGAGCCAGGGAGTCTTGCAATGTTGATACCTGAGCCAGGGAGTCTTGCAATGTTGATACCTGAGCCAGGGAGTCTTGCAATGTTGATACCTGAGCCAGGGAGTCTTGCAATGTTGATACCTGAGCCAGGGAGTCTTGCAATGTTGATACCTGAGCCAGGGAGTCTTGCAATGTTGATACCTGAGCCAGGGAGTCTTGCAATGTTGATACCTGAGCCAGGGAGTCTTGCAATGTTGATATCTGAGCCAGGGAGTCTTGCAATGTTGTTACCTGAGCCAGGGAGTCTTGCAATGTTGATACCTGAGCCAGGGAGTCTTGCAATGTTGATACCTGAGCCAGGGAGTCTTGCAATGTTGATACCTGAGCCAGGGAGTCTTGCAATGTTGATACCTGAGCCAGGGAGTCTTGCAATGTTGATACCTGAGCCAGGGAGTCTTGCAATGTTGATACCTGAGCCAGGGAGTCTTGCAATGTTGATACCTGAGCCAGGGAGTCTTGCAATGTTGATACCTGAGCCAGGGAGTCTTGCAATGTTGATACCCAGGGAGTGAGTTGATACCAGCCAGGAGTCTTGCAATGTTGATACCTGAGCCAGGGAGTCTTGCAATGTTGATACCTGAGCCAGGGAGTCTTGCAATGTTGATACCTGAGCCAGGGAGTCTTGCAATGTTGATACCTGAGCCAGGGAGTCTTGCAATGTTGATACCTGAGCCAGGGAGTCTTGCAATGTTGATACCTGAGCCAGGGAGTCTTGCAATGTTGATACCTGAGCCAGGGAGTCTTGCAATGTTGATACCTGAGCCAGGGAGTCTTGCAATGTTGATACCTGAGCCAGGGAGTCTTGCAATGTTGATACCTGAGCCAGGGAGTCTTGCAATGTTGATACCTGAGCCAGGGAGTCTTGCAATGTTGATACCTGAGCCAGGGAGTCTTGCAATGTTGATACCTGAGCCAGGGAGTCTTGCAATGTTGATACCTGAGCCAGGGAGCCTTGCAATGTTGATACCTGAGCCAGGGAGTCTTGCAATGTTGATACCTGAGCCAGGGAGTCTTGCAATGTTGATACCTGAGCCAGGGAGTCTTGCAATGTTGATACCTGAGCCAGGGAGTCTTGCAATGTTGATACCTGAGCCAGGGAGTCTTGCAATGTTGATACCTGAGCCAGGGAGTCTTGCAATGTTGATACCTGAGCCAGGGAGCCTTGCAATGTTGATACCTGAGCCAGGGAGTCTTGCAATGTTGATACCTGAGCCAGGGAGTCTTGCAATGTTGATACCTGAGCCAGGGAGTCTTGCAATGTTGATACCTGAGCCAGGGAGCCTTGCAATGTTGATAAGTGAGCCAGGGAGCCTTGCAATGTTGATACCTGAGCCAGGGAGTCTTGCAATGTTGATACCTGAGCCAGGGAGTCTTGCAATGTTGATACCTGAGCCAGGGAGTCTTGCAATGTTGATACCTGAGTCAGGGAGTCTTGCAATGTTGATACCTGAGTCAGGGAGCCTTGCAATGTTGATACCTGAGCCAGGGAGACTTGCAATGTTGATACCTGAGCCAGGGAGCCTTGCAATGTTGATAAGTGAGCCAGGGAGCCTTGCAATGTTGATACCTGAGCCAGGGAGTCTTGCAATGTTGATACCTGAGCCAGGGAGTCTTGCAATGTTGATACCTGAGCCAGGGAGTCTTGCAATGTTTGATTGATTGATTGTTTGATGTTTGTATGTTTGAAGTTTGATTATTGTTTAATTATTGACTGAGGCTTGATTGTTTGATTGTTTAATGTTTGATGTTTAATCGTTGATTGTTTGATTATTTGATTATTCATTATGTGATGTTTGATTATTGATTGTTTGATTTTGATTGTTGTTGATTTGTTTTTGTTGATTGTTCTTGATTGATTTTGATTGTTCTTGACTGTTGTTGATTGTTGTTAATTATTGTTCATTAATATTAATTGTTGTTGATTGTTTTTGATTGGTTGCTATTGATTATTTCTTGTTTCTTGTTGATTGTTGCTGATTGTTGTTGGGGGTTTGTTGTTGATTGTTTGTTGTAGATTGTTGTTGATTATTTCTTGTTGATTGTTTCTTCTTGATTCTTTGTTGTTGATTGTTGATTTTTTCTTCTTGATTCTTTGTTGTTGATTGTTGATTGTTTCTTAGTCATTGCTGTTGATTGTTGATGGTTGTTGATTGTGTACTAATTGTTACCTGTTAATTGTTACCTGTTTATTGTTTCTTGAAGTTAATTGTTGTTGATTGTCTGCTGTTGATTATTGCTGATTGTTTATTGTTGATTGTTCTTGATTGATAGTTCTTGATTTTTGCTGATTACTGTAGTCAGTTGTTGATTGCTTGCTGATGATTGTTTGTTGTTGATTGTTTTTCTTTCATGTTGATTGTTTGTTATCGCTTGTTTGATGTTGATTGTTGTTGATTCTTTGTCGCTGATTGTTTGATATTGATTGTTTGTTGTTGATTGTTTCTTGCTGATTGTTGTTGATTGACAACACAACACAACACAATACAACACAACACAATACAACACAACACAATACAACACAACACAACACAATACAACACAACACAACACAATACAACACAACACAATACAACACAACACAATACAACACAATACAACACAACACAACACAATACAACACAATACAATACAACACAACACAATACAACACAACACAATACAACACAACACAATACAACACAACACAATACAACACAACACAATACAACACAACACAATACAACACAACACAATACAACACAATACAACACAACACAATACAACAAAATACAACACAATACAACACAGTACAACACAACACAATACAACACAATACAACACAATACAACACAATACAACACAATACAACACAACACAATACAACACAATACAACACAATACAACACAATACAACACAATACAACACAATACAACACAACACAACACAACACAACACAACACAACACAATACAACACAACACAATACAACACAACACAATACAACACAACACAATACAACACAACACAATACAACACAATACAACACAATACAACACAATACAACACAATACAACACAACACAATACAACACAATACAACACAATACAACACAATACAACACAATACAACACAATACAACACAACACAACACAACACAACACAACACAACACAACACAATACAACACAACACAATACAACACAACACAATACAACACAACACAATACAACACAACACAATACAACACAACACAATACAACACAACACAATACAACACAACACAATACAACACAACACAATACAACACAACACAATACAACACAACACAATACAACACAACACAATACAACACAATACAACACAACACAATACAACAAAATACAACACAATACAACACAGTACAACACAACACAATACAACACAATACAACACAATACAACACAATACAACACAACACAATACAACACAATACAACACAATACAACACAATACAACACAATACAACACAATACAACACAACACAATACAACACAATACAACACAATACAACACAATACAACACAACACAATACAACACAATACAACACAATACAACACAATACAACACAATACAACACAATACAACACAACACAATACAACACAATACAACACAATACAACACAACACAATACAACACAACACAACACAACACAACACAATACAACACAACACAATACAACACAACACAACACAACACAACACAACACAATACAACACAACACAATACAACAAAATACAACACAATACAACACAGTACAACACAACACAATACAACACAATACAACACAATACAACACAATACAACACAATACAACACAACACAATACAACACAATACAACACAATACAACACAATACAACACAATACAACACAATACAACACAACACAACACAACACAACACAACACAACACAATACAACACAACACAATACAACACAACACAATACAACACAACACAATACAACACAACACAATACAACACAATACAACACAATACAACACAATACAACACAATACAACACAACACAATACAACACAATACAACACAATACAACACAATACAACACAATACAACACAATACAACACAACACAACACAACACAACACAACACAATACAACACAACACAATACAACACAACACAATACAACACAACACAATACAACACAACACAATACAACACAACACAATACAACACAACACAATACAACACAACACAATACAACACAACACAATACAACACAACACAATACAACACAACACAATACAACACAACACAATACAACACAATACAACACAACACAATACAACAAAATACAACACAATACAACACAGTACAACACAACACAATACAACACAATACAACACAATACAACACAATACAACACAACACAATACAACACAATACAACACAATACAACACAATACAACACAATACAACACAATACAACACAACACAATACAACACAATACAACACAATACAACACAATATAACACAACACAATACAACACAATACAACACAATACAACACAATACAACACAATACAACACAATACAACACAACACAATACAACACAATACAACACAATACAACACAACACAATACAACACAACACAACACAACACAACACAATACAACACAACACAATACAACACAACACAACACAACACAACACAATACAACACAACACAATACAACACAACACAATACAACACAATACAACACAATACAACACAACACAATACAACACAACACAACACAACACAACACAATACAACACAACACAATACAACACAACACAACATAATACAACACAACACAATACAACACAACACAATACAACACAATACAACACAATACAACACAATACAACACAACACAACACAACACAATACAACACAATACAACACAATACAACACAACACAATACAACACAATACAACACAATACAACACAATACAACACAGTGCAACACAATACAACACAACACAATACAACACAATACAACACAATACAACACAACACAATACAACACAACACAACACAATACAACACAACACAATACAACACAACACAACACAATACAACACAACACAATACAACACAACACAATACAATACAACGCAATACAACACAATACAACACAACACAACACAACACAACACAATACAACACAACACAATACAACACAACACAACACAACACAACACAATACAACACAACACAATACAACTCAACACAATACAACACAACACAACACAACACAATACAACACAACACAATACAACACAACACAACACAATACAACACAATACAACACAACACAACACAACACAATACAAAACAACATAATACAACACAACACAATACAACACAACACAATACAACACAACACAACACAACACAATACAACACAACACAATACAACACAACACAATACAACACAACACAATACAACACAACACAATACAACACAACACAATACAACACAACACAATACAACACAACACAATACAACACAACACAATACAACACAACACAACACAACACAATACAACACAACACAATACAACACAACACAATACAACACAACACTATACAACACAACACAATACAACACAACACAATACAACACAACACAATGTAACACAACACAATACAACACAACACAATACAACACAACACAATACAACACAACACAATACAACACAACACAATGTAACACAACACAATACAACACAACACAACTCAACAAAACACAATACAACACAACACAATACAACACAACACAATACAACACAATACAATACAACACAATACAATACAACATAAGAAAATACAACATAAGAAAATACAACACAACACAATACAACACAACACAATACAACACAACACAATACAACACAACACAATACAACACAACACAATACAACACAACACAATACAACACAACACAATAAAACACAACACAATACAACACAACACAATACAACACAACACAATACAACACAACACAACACACTACAACACAATACAACACAACACACAACAACACAACACAATACAACACAACACAATACAACACAACACAATACAACACAACACAATGCAACACAACACAATACAACACAACACAATACAACACAACACAATACAACACAACACAATACAACACAACACAATACAACACAACACAATAGAACACAACACAACACACTACAACACAACACACTACAACACAACACAATACAACACAATACATTACAACACACAATACAACACAACACAACACAATACAACACAACACTATACAACACAACACGATACAACACAACACAACACAATACAACACAACACAATACGACACAACACAACACAACACAACACAATACAACACAACACAATACAACACAACACAATACAACACAACACAATACAACACAACAAAATACAACACAACACAATACAACACAACACAATACAACACAACACAATACAACACAATACAACACAGCATAATACAACACAACACAATACAACACAACATAATACAACACAACACAATACAACACAACACAATACAACACAATACAACACAACACAATACAACACAACACAATACAACACAACACAATGTAACACAACACAATACAACACAACACAACTCAACAAAACACAATACAACACAACACAATACAACACAACACAATACAACACAATACAATACAACACAATACAATACAACATAAGAAAATACAACACAACACAATACAACACAACACAATACAACACAACACAATACAACACAACACAATACAACACAACACAATACAACACAACACAATACAACACAACAAAATACAACACAACACAATACAACACAACACAATACAACACAACACAATGCAACACAATACAATACAACACAATACAACACAACAAAACACAACACAACACAATACAACACAACACAATACAACACAACACAATACAGCACAATACAACACAACATAATACAACACAACACACTACAACACAACACAATGCAACACAACACAATACAACACAACACAATACAACACAACACAATACAACACAACACAACACAATACAACACAACACAATACAACACAACACAATACAACACAACACAACACAATACAACACAACACAATACAACACAACACAACACAACACAACACAATACAACACAACACAATACAACACAACACAATACAACACAATACAACACAACACAATACAACACAACACAATACAACACAACACAATACAACACAACACAATACATCACAACACAATACAACACAACACAATACAACACAACACAATACAACACAACACAATACAACACAACACAATGCAACACAACACAATACAACACAACACAATACAACACAACACAATAGAACACAACACAACACAATACAACACAAAACAACACAACACAACACAACACAATACAACACAACACAATACAACACAACACAATACAACACAACACAATACAACATAATACAACACAACACAATACAACACAACACAATACAACACAACACAATGCAACACAACACAATACAACACAACACAATACAACACAACACAATACAACACAACACAATGCAACACAACAAAATACAACACAACACAACACAATACAACACAACACAATACAACACAACACAATACAACATAATACAACACAACACAATACAACACAACACAATACAACACAACACAATGCAACACAACACAATACAACACAACACAATACAACACAACACAATACAACACAACACAATGCAACACAACAAAATACAACACAACACAACACAACACAACACAATGCAAGACAACACAATACAACACAACACAATGCAACACAACACAATACAACACAACACAATACAACACAACACAACACAACACAATGCAACACAACACAAAACAACACAACACAATACAACACAACACAATAGAACACAACACAACACAATACAACACAACACAATACAACACAACACAATACAACACAATACAACACAACACAATACAACACAACACAATAGAACACAACACAACACAATACAACACAACACAATGCAACACAACACAATACAACACAACAAAATACAACACAACACAATGCAACACAACACAACATAATACAACACAACACAATACAACACAAAACAACACAACATAATACAACACAACACAACATAATACAACACAACACAACATAATACAACACAACACAATACAACACAACACAATACAACACAACACAACATAATACAACACAACACAACATAATACAACACAACACAATACAACACAAAACAACACAACATAATACAACACAACACAATACAACACAACACAATACAACACAACACAATACAACACAATACAACACAACATAATACAACACAATACAACACAACACAATACAACACA
The DNA here is from genome assembly GCF_038502225.1 of Cherax quadricarinatus. Taxonomy (NCBI): domain Eukaryota; kingdom Metazoa; phylum Arthropoda; class Malacostraca; order Decapoda; family Parastacidae; genus Cherax; species Cherax quadricarinatus. The sequence continues at coordinate 212,487 of NW_027195190.1, read as the reverse complement.
ACACAATACAACACAATATAACACAACACAACACAATACAACACAACACAATACGAGACAACACAATACAACACAACACAACACAATACAACACAACGCAATACAACACAACACAAAACAACACAACACAATACAACACAACACAATACAACACAACACAATACAACACAACACAACACACTACAACACAACACACTACAACACAACACAATACAACACAACACAATACAACACAACACAATAAAACACAACACAACACAATACAACACAATACAACACAACAAAACACAATACAACACAACACAACACAAAACAACACAACACAATACAACACAACACAATACAACACAACACAATACAACACAACACAATACAACACAACACAATACAACACAACAAAATACAACACAGCACATCACAACCAACACAATACAACACAACACAATACAACACAACATAATACAACTCAACACAACACAATACAACACAACACAATACAACACAACACAATACAACACAACACAATACAACACAACACAATACAACACAGCACAATGCAACACAATACAACACAACGCAACACAATACAACACAACACAATGCAACACAACACAATACAACACAACACAATACAACACAACACAATACAACACAATACAACACAGCACAATGCAACACAATACAACACAACGCAACACAATACAACACAACACAATACAAGACAACACAATACAACACAACACAGTACAACACAACACAATACAGCACAACACAATACAACGCAACACACTACAACACAACACAATACAACACAACACAATACAACACAACACAATACAACACAACACAATACAACACAACACAATACAACGCAACACACTACAACACAACACAATACAACACAACACAATACAACGCAACACACTACAACACAACACAATACAACACAACACAATACAACACAACACACTGCAACACAACACACTACTACGGAACACAACACAATACAACACAACACACTGCAACACAACACACTACAACACAACACAATACAACACACTACATCACAACACAATACAACACAACACAATACAACACAACACACTACAACACAACACACTACAACACAACACAAAACAACACAACACAATACAACACAACACAATACAACACAACACAACACAACACAATACAACGCAACACAATGCAACAGAACACACTACAACACAACACAATACAACACACCACAATACAACACAACACAATACAACAAAACACACAACAACACAACACAATATCAAACAACACAATACAACACAACACAGTACAACGCAACACAATACAACACAATGCAATACAACACAACACACTACAACACAACACAATCCAACACAACACACTACAACACAACACAATACAACACAACACAATGCAACACAACACAATGCAACGCAACACAATACAACACAACACAACACAACGCAATACAACACAACACACTACAACACAACACACTATAACACAACACAATACAACACAACACAATACAACACAACACACTGAAACACAACACACTACAACACAACACAATACAACACAACACACTGCAACACAACACACCGCAACACAACACAATACAACACAACACACTACAACACAACACAATACAACACAACACAATACAACACAACACACTACAACACAACACAACACAACACAATACAACAAAACATAATACAGCACAACACAATACAACACAACACAACACAACACAATACAACACAACACAACGCAAGACAATACAACAACACAACACAACACAACACAATACAACACAACACAACACAACGCAACACAACACAATACAACACAACACAACACAACACAACACAATACAACACAACACAACACAACACAATACAACACAACACAACACAATACAACACAACACAATACAACACAACACAACACAACACAACACAATACAACACAACACAACACAACACAATACAACACAACACAACACAACACAACACAATACAACACAACACAACACAACACAACACAACACAACACAACGCAATACAACACAACACAATACAACACAACACAACAAAACACAACGCAATACAACACAACATAATACAACACAACACAATAACAATACAACAAAACATAATACAACACAACACAATACAACGAAACACAATACAACACAACACAATACAACACAATACAACACAACATAATACAACACAACACAATACAACACAATACATCGCAACACAACACAACAATACAACACAATACAACACAATACAACACAATACAACACAACACAATACAACACAACACAATACAACACAATACAACACAACATAATACAACACAGCACAATACAACACAACACACTACAACACAACACACTACAACAACGCAATACAACACATCACACTACAACACACTACAGCATAACACAATACAACACAACACAATACAACACAACACAATGCAACACAACACAATACAACACAACACACAACAACACAACACAATACAACACAACACAATAGAACACATCACACTACAACACAACACACTACAACACAACACACTAAAACAAAACACAATGCATCCCAACACAAAACAACACAACACAATACAACACATCACACTACAACACAACACACTACAACACAACACAATACAACACAACACAATACAACACAACACACTAAAACACAACACTACACAATACAACACAACACAATACAACACAACACAATACAACACAACACACAACAACACAACACAACACTACACAATACAACAAAACACAATACAACACAACACACTACAACACAACACAACACAACACAATACAACACAACACACTACAACACAACACAATACAACACAACACACTACAACACAACACAATACAACACAACACCATACAACACAACACACTACAACACAACACACTAAAACACAACTCAATGCAACACAACACAATACAACATATCACACTACAACACTACACACTACAACACAACACACTACTACACAACACACTACAACACAACACAATACAACACAACACAAAACAAGACAACACACTACAACACAACACAATACAATACAACACAATACAACACATCACACTACAACACAACATAATACAACACAACACAATACAACACAACACAATACAACACAACACAATACAACACAACACAATACAACGCAACACAATACAACACAACACAATGCAACGCAACACAACATAATACAACACTACACAATACAATACAACAAAACACAACACAACACAATACAACACAACACAATACAACACAACACAATGCAACACAACACAATACAACACAACACAATACAACACAACACAATTCAACACAACAAAATACAACACAACACAATACAACACAACACAATACAACACAACACATTACAACACGACACACTACAACACAACGCAATACAACACAACACAATACAACACAACACAATACAACACAACACAATAGAACACAACACAATACAACACAACACAACACAACACAATACAACACAACACAATACAACACATCACACTACAACACAACACACTACAACACAACACACTACAACACAACACAATACAACACAACACAAAACAACACAACACCATACAACACAACACACTAAAACACAACACAATGCAACACATCATACTACAACACAGCACACTACAACGCAACACACTACAACACAACACAATACAACATATAACACTACAACACTTCACACTACAACACAACACACTACTACACAACACACTACAACACAACACAATACAACACAACACAATACAACACAACACACTACAACACAACACAATACAATGCAACAGAATACAACACACCACACTACAACACAACACAATACAACACAACACAATACAACACAACACAATACAACACAACACAATACAACACAACACAATACAGCACAACACAATACAACACAACACAACACAATACAACACAACACAACACAATACAACACTACACAATACAATACAACACAATACAACACAACACAATACAACACAACACAATACAACACAACTCAATACAACACAACACAATGGAACACAACACAATACAACACAACACAATACAACACAACACAATTCAACACAATAAAATACAACACAACACAATACAACACAACACAATACAACACAACACAACATAATACAACACAACACAATACAACACAACACAATACAACAAAACACAATACAACACAACACAATACAACACAACGCACTACAACACAACACAATACAACACAACACAATACAGCACATCACACTACAACACAACACACTACAACACAACACAATACAGCACAACACAATGCAACACAACACAATACAACACAACACACTACAACACAACTCAACACAACACAATACAACACAACACAATACAACACATCACGCAACAACACAACGCAATACAACACAACACACTACAACATAACACAATACAACACAACACAAAACAACACAACACACTACAACAGAACACAATACAACACAACACAACACAATACAACACAACACAATACAACACAACACAATATAACACAATACAATACAACACAACACAATACAACACAACACAATACAACACAACACACTACAACACAACACACTACAACACAACACAATACAACACAACACAATACAACACAACACAATAAAACACAACACAACACAATACAAAACAACATAATACAACACAACACAGCACAAAACAACACAACACAATACAACACAACACAATACAACACAACACAATACAACACAACACACTACAACACAATACACTACAACACAACACAAAACAACACAACACAATACAACACAACACAATAAAACACAACACAACACAATACAACACAAAACAACACAACACAATACAACACAACACAATACAACACAACAAAATACAACACAACACAATTCAACACAACACAATACAACACAACACAATACAACACAACAAAATACAACACAGCACATCACAACCAACACAATACAACACAACACAATACAACACAACATAATACAACTCAACACAACACAATACAACACAACACAATACAACACAACACAATACAACACAACACAATACAACGCAACACAATACAACACAACACAATACAACACAACACAATACAACACAGCACAATGCAACACAATACAACACAACGCAACACAATACAACACAACACAATACAACACAACACAATACAACACAACACAATACAACACAACACAATACAACACAGCACAATGCAACACAATACAACACAACGCAACACAATACAACACAACACAATACAACACAACACAATACAACACAAGACAGTACAACACAACACAATACAGCACAACACAATACAACGCAACACACTACAACACAACACAATACAACACATCACAATACAACACAACACAATACAGCACAACACAATACAACACAACACAATACAACGCAACACACTACAACACAACACAATACAACACAACACAATACAACACAACACACTGCAACACAACACACTACAACAGAACACAACACAATACAACACAACACACTGCAACACAACACACTACAACACAACACAATACAACACACTACATCACAACACAATACAACACAACACAATACAACACAACACACTACAACACAACACACTACAACACAACACAATACAACACAACACAATACAACACAACACAATACAACACAACACAACACAATACAATACAACGCAACACAATGCAACACAACACACTACAACACAACACAATACAACACACCACAATACAACACAACACAATACAACAAAACACACAACAACACAACACAATACCATACAACACAATACAACACAACACAGTACAACGCAACACAATACAACACAATGCAATACAACACAACACACTACAACACAACACAATCCAACACAACACACTACAACACAACACAATACAACACAACACAATGCATCACAACACAATGCAACGCAACACAATACAACACAACACAACACAACGCAATACAACACAACACACTACAACACAACACACTATAGCACAACACAATACAACACAACACAATACAACACAACACACTGAAACACAACACACTACAACACAACACAATACAACACAACACACTGCAACACAAAACACCGCAACACAACACAATACAACACAACACACTACAACACAACACAATACAACACAACACAATACAACACAACACACTACAACACAACACAACACAACACAATACAACAAAACATAATACAGCACAACACAATACAACACAACACAACACAACACAATACAACACAACACAACGCAAGACAATACAACTCAACACAACACAATACAACACAACATAATGCAACACAACACAACACAATACAACACAACACAATACAACACAACACAATACAACACAACACAATACAACACAACACAACACAACACAATACAACACAACTCAATACAACACAACACAATACAACACAACATAATACAACACAACACAATACAACACAACACAATACAACACAACACAATACAACACAACATAATACAACACAACACAATACAACACAACACAATGCAAGACAACACAATACAACACAATACAACACAACATAATACAACACAACACAATACAACACAACATAATACAACACAACACAATACAACACAATACAACAAAACATAATACAACACAACACAATACAACGAAACACAATACAACACAACACAATACAACACAATACAACACAACATAATACAACACAACACAATACAACACAACACAATACATCGCAACACAATACAACACAATACAATACAACACAATACAACACAATATAACACAACACAACACAATACAACACAACACAATACAACACAACACAATACAACACAATACAACACAACATAATACAACACAGCACAATACAACGCAACACACTACAACACAACACACTACAACAACGCAATACAACACATCACACTACAACACACTACAGCATAACACAATACAACACAACACAATACAACACAACACAATGCAACACAACACAATACAACACAACACACTACAACACAACACTACAACACAACACAATACACATCACACCACAACACTAACACTACAAGACAACACAAAACAACACAACACAATACAACACATCACACTACAACACAACACACTACAACACAACACAATACAACACAACACAATACAACACAACACACTAAAACACAACACTACACAATACAACACAACACAATACAACACAACACAATACAACGCAACACACAACAACACAACACAACACTACACAATACAACAAAACACAATACAACACAACACACTACAACACAACACAACACAACACAATACAACACAACACACTACAACACAACACAATACAACACAACACACTACAACACAACACAATACAACACAACACCATACAACACAACACACTACAACACAACACACTAAACACAACACAACACAACACAATACAACATATCGCACTACAACACTACACACTACAACACAACACACTACTACACAACACACTACAACACAACACAATACAACACAACACAAAACAAGACAACACACTACAACACAACACAATACAATACAACACAATACAACACATCACACTACAACACAACACAATACAACACAACACAATACAACACAACACAATACAACACAACACAATACAACACAACACAATACAACGCAACACAATACAACACAACACAATACAACACAACACAACATAATACAACACTACACAATACAATACAACACAACACAACACAACACAATACAACACAACACAATACAACACAACACAATGCAACACAACACAATACAACACAACACAATACAACACAACACAATTCAACACAACAAAATACAACACAACACAATACAACACAACACAATACAACACAACACATTACAACACGACACACTACAACACAACACAATACAACACAACACAATACAACACAACACAATACAACACAACACAATACAACACAACACAACACAACACAATACAACACAACACAATACAACACAACACAATACAACACAACACAATACAACACAACACAACACAACACAATACAACACAACACAATACAACACAACACAATACAACACAACACAATACAACACAACACAATACAACACAACACAATACAACACAACACAATACAACACAACACAACACAATGCAACACATCATACTACAACACAGCACACTACAACGCAACACACTACAACAAAACACAATACAACATATAACACTACAACACTTCACACTACAACACAACACAATACAACACAACACAACACAATACAACAAAACACAACACAATGCAACACATCATACTACAACACAACACAATACAACACAACACAACACAATACAACACAACACAATACAACACAACAAAACACAACACAATACAACACAACACAACACAATGCAACACATCATACTACAACACAGCACACTACTACACAACACACTACAACACAACACAATACAACACAACACAATACAACACAACACACTACAACACAACACAATACAATGCAACAGAATACAACACACCACACTACAACACAACACAATACAACACAACACAATACAACACAACACAATACAACACAACACAATACAACACAACACAATACAACACAACACAATACAACACAACACAATACAGCACAACACAATACAACACAACACAACACAACACAATACAACACAACACAACACAATACAACACTACACAATACAATACAACACAATACAACACAACACAATACAACACAACACAATACAACACAACTCAATACAACACAACACAATGCAACACAACACAATACAACACAACACAATACAACACAACACAATACAACACAACGCACTACAACACAACACAATACAACACAACACAATTCAACACAATAAAATACAACACAACACAATACAACACAACACAATACAACACAACACAATACAACACAACACAACATAATACAACACAACACAATACAACACAACACAATACAACACAACACAATACAACACAACACAATACAACACAACGCACTACAACACAACACAATACAACACAACACAATACAACACAACACAATACAACACAACGCAATACAGCACATCACACTACAACACACTACAACACAACACAATACAACACAACACAATACAGCACAACACAATGCAACAAAACACAATACAACACAACACACTACAACACAACTCAACACAACACAATACAACACAACACAATACAACACATCACGCTACAACACAACGCAATACAACACAACACACTACAACATAACACAATACAACACAACACAAAACAACACAACACACTACAACACAACACACTACAACACAACACAATGCAACACAACACAATGCAACACAACACACTACAACCGAACACAATACAACACAACACAACACAATACAACACAACACAATACAACACAACACAATATAACACAATACAATACAACACAACACAATACAACACAACACAATACAATACAACACACTACAACACAACACACTACAACACAACACAATACAACACAACACAATACAACACAACACAATACAACACAACACACTACAACACAACACAATACAACACAACACACTACAACACAACACAACATAACACAACACAACTCAACATAACACAACATAACACAACACAACATAACACTACACAACACAATGCAACACAACACACTACAACACAGCACACTACAACACAACACAATACAACACAACACAACATAACACAACACAACACAACATTACACAACACAACATAACACAACACAACTCAACACAACACAACATAACACAACACAACATAAAACAACACAACATAACACAACATAACACAACATAACACAACACAACACAACGTAACACAATACAACACAACACAACATAACACAACACAACACAACATAACACAACATAACACAACACAACATAAAACAACACAACGTAACACAACATAACACAACATAACACAACACAACATAACGCAACACAACACAACACAACATAACACAACACAACACAACACAACACAACACAACACAACACAACACAACACAACACAACATAACACAACATAACACAACACAACGCAACACAACATAACATACAATAATTCACACAACACAACACAACACAACACAACACAATGCAGCACAACACAACACAACATAACACAACACAACACAACATAACACAACACAACATAACATACAATAATCCACACAACGCAACACAACATAACGCAACACAACACAACATAAAACAACACAACATAACACAACACAACATAACGCAACTCTACACAACACAACACAACATAACACAACACAACATAACACAACATAACACAACACAACATAACACAACACAACATAACACAACACTACACAACACAACACAACACAACACAACATAACACAACACTACACAACACAACACAACACAACACAACATAACACAACACAACACAACATAACACAACACAACACAACACAACACAACACAACACAACACAACACAACATAACACAACACAACACAACATAACACAACACAACATAACACAACACAACATAACACAACACAACACAACATAACACAACACAACATAACACAACACAACATAACACAACACAACATAACACAACACAACATAACACAACACAACATAACACAACACAACATAACACTACACAACACAACATAACACAACACAACATAACACAACACAACATAACACAGCACAACATAACACAACACAACATAACACAACACAACATAACACAACACAACATAACACTACACAACACAACATAACACAACACAACATAACACAACACAACATAACACAACACAACATAACACAACACAACATAACACTACACAACACAACATAACACAACACAACATAACACAACACAACATAACACTACACAACACAACATAACACAACACAACATAACACAACACAACGTAACACAACACAACATAACACTACACAACACAACATAACACAACACAACATAACACTACACAACATAACACAACACAACATAACACTACACAACACAACATAACACAACACAACATAACACTACACAACATAACACAACACAACATAACACTACACAACACAACATAACACAACACAACATAACACTACACAACATAACACAACACAACATAACACTACACAACACAACATAACACAACACAACATAACACAACACAACATAACACTACACAACATAACACAACACAACATAACACTACACAACACAACATAACACAACACAACATAACACAACACAACATAACACAACACAACATAACACAACACAACATAACACAACACAACATAACACTACACAACACAACATAACACAACACAACATAACACAACACAACATAACACTACACAACATAACACTACACAACACAACATAACAAAACACAACATAACACAACACAACATAACACAACACAACATAACACTACACAACACAACATAACACAACACAACATAACACAACACAACATAACACAACACAACATAACACAACACAACATAACACAACACAACATAACACTACACAACATAACATAACACAACACAACATAACACAACACAACATAACACAGCACAACATAACACTACACAACACAACATAACACAACACAACATTACACAACACAACATAACACAACACAACATAACACAACACAACATAACACTACACAACACAACATTACACAACACAACATAACACAACACAACATAACACAACACAACATAGCACTACACAACACAACATAACACAACACAACATAACACAACACAACATAACACAACACAACATAACACAACACAACATAACACTACACAACACAACATAACACAACACAACATAACACAACACAACATAACACAACACAACATAACACTACACAACACAACATAACACAACACAACATAACACAACACAACATAACACAACACAACATAACACAACACAACATAACACAACACAACATAACACAACACAACATAACACAACACAACATAACACAACACAACATAACACAACACAACATAACACAACACAACATAACACTACACAACACAACATAACACAACACAACATAACAAAACACAACATAACACAACACAACATAACACAACACAACATAACAAAACACAACATAACACAACACAACATAACACAACACAACATAACACAACACAACATAACACTACACAACACAACATAACACAACACAACATAACACAACACAACATAACACAACACAACATAACACAACACAACATTACACTACACAACACAACATAACACAACACAACATAACACAACACAACATAACACAACACAACATAACACTACACAACACAACATAACACAACAAAACATAACACAACACAACATAACACAACGCAACATAACACAACACAACATAACACAACACAACATAACACAACACAACATAACACGACACAACATAACACAACACAACATAACACAACACAACATAACACTACACAACACAACATAACACAACACAACATAACACAACACAACATAACACAACGTAACACAACATAACACAACATAACACAACACAACATAACGCAACACAACACAACACAACACAACACAACACAACACAACACAACACAACATAACACAACATAACACAACACAACGCAACACAACATAACATACAATAATTCACACAACACAACACAACACAACACAACACAATGCAGCACAACACAACACAACATAACACAACACAACACAACACAACACAACACAATGCAGCACAACACAACACAACATAACACAACACAACACAACATAACACAACACAACATAACATACAATAATCCACACAACGCAACACAACATAACGCAACACAACACAACATAAAACAACACAACATAACACAACACAACATAACGCAACTCTACACAACACAACACAACATAACACAACACAACATAACACAACATAACACAACACAACATAACACAACACAACATAACACAACACTACACAACACAACACAACACAACACAACATAACACAACACTACACAACACAACACAACACAACACAACATAACACAACACAACACAACATAACACAACACAACACAACACAACACAACACAACACAACACAACATAACACAACACAACATAACACAACACAACATAACACAACACAACATAACACAACACAACACAACATAACACAACACAACATAACACAACACAACATAACACAACACAACATAACACAACACAACATAACACAACACAACATAACACAACACAACATAACACTACACAACACAACATAACACAACACAACATAACACAACACAACATAACACAGCACAACATAACACAACACAACATAACACAACACAACATAACACAACACAACATAACACTACACAACACAACATAACACAACACAACATAACACAACACAACATAACACAACACAACATAACACAACACAACATAACACTACACAACACAACATAACACAACACAACATAACACAACACAACATAACACTACACAACACAACATAACACAACACAACATAACACAACACAACGTAACACAACACAACATAACACTACACAACACAACATAACACAACACAACATAACACTACACAACATAACACAACACAACATAACACTACACAACACAACATAACACAACACAACATAACACTACACAACATAACACAACACAACATAACACTACACAACACAACATAACACAACACAACATAACACTACACAACATAACACAACACAACATAACACTACACAACACAACATAACACAACACAACATAACACAACACAACATAACACTACACAACATAACACAACACAACATAACACTACACAACACAACATAACACAACACAACATAACACAACACAACATAACACAACACAACATAACACAACACAACATAACACAACACAACATAACACTACACAACACAACATAACACAACACAACATAACACAACACAACATAACACTACACAACATAACACTACACAACACAACATAACAAAACACAACATAACACAACACAACATAACACAACACAACATAACACTACACAACACAACATAACACAACACAACATAACACAACACAACATAACACAACACAACATAACACAACACAACATAACACAACACAACATAACACAACACAACATAACACAACACAACATAACACAACACAACATAACACAACACAACATAACACAACACAACATAACACTACACAACATAACACAACACAACATAACACAACACAACATAACACAACAGAACATAACACAACACAACATAACACAACACAACATAACACTACACAACATAACACAACACAACATAACACAACACAACATAACACTACACAACACAACATAACACAACACAACATAACACAACAACATAACACTACACAACACAACATAACACAACACAACATAACACAACACAACATAACACAACACAACATAACACAACACAACATAACACAACACAACATAACACAACGCAACATAACACAACACAACATAACACAACACAACATAACACAACACAACATAACACAACACAACATAACACAACACAACATAACACAACACAACATAACACTACACAACACAACATAAAACAACACAACATAACACAACACAACATAACACTACACAACACAACATAACACAACACAACATAACACAACACAACATAACACAACACAACATAACACAACACAACATAACACTACACAACACAACATAACACTACAGAACATAACACAACACTACATAACACAACACAACATAACACTACACAACATAACACAACACAACATAACACAACACAACATAACACAACACAACATAACACAACACAACATAACACAACACAACATAACACTACACAACATAACACAACACAACATAACACAACACAACATAACACTACACAACACAACATAACACAACACAACATAACACAACTCAACATAACACTACACAACACAACATAACACAACACAACATAACACAACACAACATAACACAACACAACATAACACAACACAACACAACACTACACAACACTACACAACACAACATAACACAACACAACATAACACAACACAACATAACACAACACAACATAACACTACACAACACAACATAACACAACACAACATAACACAACACAACATAACACTACACAACACAACATAACACAACACAACATAACACAACACAACATAGCACAACACAACATAACACAACACAACATAACACAACACAACATAACACTACACAACACAACATAACACTACACAACATAACACAACACAACATAACACAACACAACATAACACTGCACAACACAACATAACACAACACAACATAACACAACACAACATAACACAACACAACATAACACAACACAACATAACACAACGCAACACAACATAACACAACATAACACAACACAACATAACACAACACAACACAACATAACACAACACAACATAACACAACACAACATAACACTACACAACACAACATAACACAACACAACATAACACTACACAACACAACATAACATAAGACAACATAACGCAACACAACATAAAACTACACAACATAACACAACACAACATAACACAACACAACATAACACTACACAACACAACATAACACAACACAACATAACACAACACAACATAACACAACACAACATAACACAACAAAACTTAACACTACACAACATAACACAACACAACATAACACAACACAACATAACACAACACAACATAACACTACACAACATAACACAACACAACATAACACAACACAACATAACACTACACAACACAACATAACACAACACAACATAACACTACACAACACAACATAACACAACACAACATAACGCAACACAACATAACACAACACAACATAACACAACACAACATAACACTACACAACATAACACAACACAACATAACACAACACAACATAACACTACACAACACAACATAACACAACACAACATAACACAACACAACATAACACAACACAACATAACACAACACAACATAACACAACACAACATAACACTACACAACACAACATAACACAACACAACATAACACAACACAACATAACACTACACAACACAACATAACACAACACAACATAACACAACACAACATAACACTACACAACATAACACAACACAACATAACACAACACAACATAACACTACACAACACAACATAACACAACACGACATAACACAACACAACATAACACAACACAACATAACACAACACAACATAACACAACACAACATAACACTACACAACACAACATAACACAACACAACATAACACAACACAACATAACACAACACAACATAACACAACACAACACAACATAACACAACATAACACAACACAACATAACACAACACAACATAACACAACACAACATAACACAACACAACATAACACAACACAACATAACACTACACAACATAACACAACACAACATAACACTACACAACACAACATAACACAACACAACACAACATAACACAACACAACATAACACAACACAACATAACACAACACAACATAACACAACACAACATAACACAACACAACATAACACAACACAACACAACATAACACAACACAACATAACACAACACAACATAACACAACACAACATAACACAACACAACATAACACAACACAACATAACACAACACAACACAACATAACACAACACAACACAACATAACACAACACAATACAACACAACACAACACTACACAACACAACATAACATAACACAACACAACATAACACAACACTACAAAACACAACACAACACAACATAACACAACACAACACAACATAACATAACACAACACAACAGAACACAACACTACACAACACAACATAACATAACACAACACAACACAACATAACACAACACAACACAACATAACACAACACAGCCATAACACAACTAACACAACACAACTATTTACAACACAACCTGGCACAACACAACACTACAACATAACATAACACAACATAACCTGTACAACGTAACGCAACACAACGTAACACAACGTAACGCAAACACAGCCCTTCTTTGAGCCTGACACAGCACTGCAACATAACATAACACAACATATTACAACACAACATAAACAACACAACATAAACAACATAGCATACAACATAACTACAACACACACACAACAACACTAACAACAAACATAACACAACACACAATAACAATAACTACAACAACAACAACAACTACACAACACAACATAACATAACGGCAACAACAACATAACACACTCACATACAACACAACACAACACAACATAACACAACACAACACAACATAACATAACACAACACAACAGAACACAACACTACACAACACAACATAACATAACACAACACAACACAACATAACACAACATAACACAACACAACATAACACAACACAACATAACACAACACAACACAACACAACATAACACAACACAACACAGCACAACACAACACTACACAACATAACATAACACAACATAACACAACACAACATAACACAACACAACATAACACAACATAACATAACACAACACTACACAACATAACACAACACTACACAACACAACACAACACAACATAACACAACACAACACAACACAACACTACACAACATAACATAACACAACATAACTCAATAACAACAACAACAATAACATAACACTGACAACATAACATAACACAACATAACACAACACAACATAACACAACACAACATAACACAACATAACATAACACAACACTACACAACACAACACAACACAACATAACACAACATAACACAATATAACACAACACAACACAACACAACACAACATAACACAACACAACACAACATAACACAACACAACACAACACAACACAACACAACACAACACAACACAACCTGACAACATACAACAACACACAACACAACACAACACAACACAACACTAACTCAACAACAACAACAATAACACAACACAACACAACACAACACAACATAACACAACACAACACAACAACAACTTCTCAACATAACACAACACAACACAACACAACACAACACAACACAACACTACACTACACAACACAACACAACACAACTACTACACAACACAACACAACACAACACAACACAACTTAACCTAACTAACAACACAACAACAACAACAATATAACACAACAACTAACACAACACAACACACTTCAACACAACACAACACAACATAACACAACTTACAACACTTCACTTAACACACACTACAACAACAACAACAACACAACATAACACAACACAACAACAACAACAACAACAATAACATAACACAACACAACACAACACAATTACAACACAACACAACATAACACAACACAACACAACACAACATAACACAACCTGACAACTTTAACTTCAACCTTCAACACAACACAACACAACATAACACAACACAACACAACACAACACAACATAACACAACACAACACAACACAACACAACTCAACACAACACAACACAACATGACATACAATAATCCACACATCACAACACACGACTTTCACTAGTTAGTTCCGGGTCATCTCACCAGGTGGCTCTAATTCCTTTCACTATAGTAACCCGGAACTCTGTCTCTCTCTGTCTCTCTCTCTCTCTCTCTCTCTCTCTCTCTCTCTCTCTCTCTCTCTCTCTCTCTCTCTCTCTCTCTCTCTCTCTCTCTCTCTCTCTCACTCTCTCTCTCTCTCTCTCTCTCTCTCTCTCTCTCTCTCTCTCTCTCTCTCTCTCTCTCTCTCTCTCTCTCTCTCTCTCTCTCTCTCTCTCTCTCTCTCTCTCTCTCTCTCTCTCTCTCTCTCTCTCTCTCTCTCTCTCTCTCTCTCTCTCTCTCTCTCTCTCTCTCTCTCTCTCTCTCTCTCTCTCTCTCTCTCTCTCTCGCTCCCTCTCTCTCTCTCTCTCTCTCTCTCTCTCTCTCTCTCTCTCTCTCTCTCTCTCTCTCTCTCTCTCTCTCTCTCTCTCTCTCTCTCTCTATCAGGGTTTGACAAGGTTAAGGATTCCTAACTTTATTAACAAGCAAAGAGCTGTTACCTACATCAGCTCATTTGAAAGCATTTTTATTGTTGTGAGACATACAAGTAGGGAACAGGATGAAGTTGGAGCCATCTGTAGGCCAGCTGAGGCCATCTGTGGGCCAGCTGAGGCCATCTGTGGGCCAGCAGAGGCCATCTGTGGGCCAGCATTTTCATTTGATCAACTGACGTTATCTCGTTGACATCATTATGCTGTACGAATGTGTTCCATACTCGAGTCATCCTGGGTATGTATGATCTCAGATGGAGTGATGTTCTGGAGAAGGTGACAGCCAGAGTGAAGTTGCTGCTTTCTGCCCGTCTTGTGGCATAAAAGCTTGTTTCACGCTGTCCTCGAAGTGGATCCAAGTGTGGTATTTTGACAATATTGGCCTTGTACATAACAGTAAGGCCACCCACATCCCTCCTATGTTGAAGGCTCTGCTGAAATGACAGATCTATCCAGGATGGGTCCAGGCGAGAGATGAGACGTCTTGCTCTGTTCTCTACTCTGTCAAGCAGTCGCAGATGAGGAGGGGACAGGCAAACCAAGAAAGAAAGTGGAGCATACTCAAGGTGCGAGCGTACCTGTGCCTCGTGGGCAGGATCTTGCAACCCCTACTGTCAAGGAGATGCGAGATACGGCGAAGTGCTGTGTTTCCTGGCTGCCTTGTTTGCAAGATTTACAACATGGTTCTTAGTTTGGAGTCAAATTTCACCCCAAGGATATCAACTTCTTCTCCAGGTGCCAACATCCTCCCCGTTCATCCTTACTTCTGCACCAGCATTGCCATCACGGTGCCTAGAGACGATCATCATTTGTGTTTTCTCAGGTGCAAATGTTACTTGCCATCTATTTCCCCAAGCTGATATAGCTCTCAGCTGGTGATTGATGTAGCTTAGAGCAGCTGGCATTTCTTCTCTTGGATAAGTGAATGTCAGTGTACAGTCGTCTGCATATGCATGTGATTCTGGGATGAGATGAAGAAGGTCGTTGAAGTAGACATTCCATAACAATGGACCCAGCACGCTTCCTTGTGGAACACTTGCCCCAATAGGATGTCTTGCTGATTCCGTTCCATTGAGAACTACACTTAGAGATCTACCATGAAGGTAGTCACTGAGGAGACATAGCGTAGAGCCTGCAATTCCCAGTGCTTGAAGTTTTGCTAAGAGGCCCTGGTGCCACACCCGGTCGAAAGCGCCAGCAATGTCCAGTGCTACCACACAGCTGACTTTGGATTCATCCAGTGACTGGTGCCACTTAGAGGAGAGGTTTAACAACAGATCAGCAGCAGAGTAACCTTTCCTGAAGCCATATTGACGATCACAAAGTAGTGAGTGGTAGTCAAAAAACTGTCATTTGTCTTGAGATTATTGTCTCCAGGATCTTACTAGTGATTGACAGGAGTGACACTGGTCTGTAGTTGCTGATTTCTGCTCTGCTCTTCTTTTTGTGAACAGGGACTACATTTGCCTCTTTCCATAGAGAGGGCCATTTACACTGTACTAGGCAGTGCTGAAAGATGCGAGTTAGAGGTGCTGCTAGCTGGTCTGCACATCTTCTCAACAATCTTGGGCTCAACTTGTCTGGGCCCACAGCCTTTTCTTGGTCAAGTGATTTAAGAAGGAAATGCACCTCCTCCTGCCTTATTGTCACCACTGACAGTTTTGACACAGTTCTTGCAGCTAGCCAAGGAGGGTCCCTTGCTGGATCAGGAACTTGCATTTTGGTAGCAAAGTGTTCAGCAAAGAGGTCCGCCTTCTCTTGACTACTAGTAGAGGTGGTCCCATCCTGTCGATTTAGAGGTGGAATAAGTTCATCAGGCAGATAACCTTGTCTGTCCTTGACCAGGGACCACCAGGTTTTGGAGCCTATCCTACCTGATGCTAACTTTCTTTTAGTGTCCACCTCCCATTTAGCAATGGCCCACTTTTGAACATCACCCATATGCCTACAGGCTTGCATGTGCAAGTTCCTGTTATAGGTGGTAGGATGTCTCTTATACCTTCGCCATGCTTTGTACTTAGCAGTAGCAGCCTCTCTACAACGAAAGCCAAACCAAGGCTGATCTGTAGGCTTTGTCACATATTGCCGGTGAGGAATGTGTTCTTGTTGCAGTTTAAGGATGTGTCCAGTGAAGGCTTTCACTTGGTTGTCAACATCCCCCTGGAGAAGAGCATTCCAGTCGGTGGTGGCGAGCTCAGAGCAAAGGGCTGGCCAATTACCTCTTTCCCATAGCCAGGTTGTGCGTGTGGACTCCTCACCTCGTTCTGTTGGGATCTTAAGTGTGGTAAAAACAGCCTTGTGGTCAGACGATCCAACGTAGCCGAGGGGTTGACAAGTGACTATGTCTTCTGCCAGATCACTCACTACTGGGTCAAGGGAGGAGCCAGAGATATGAGTAGGGAAATCAACAAAGTTTCTCATGTCAAACACTGCAAGAAGGTCATCAAAGTCCCTCTGTATAAGGTGTTGGTTGAGGTCACCAACAATTATAATATGTTGACAGTTGTGTTGTAGCAGAAGGGAGTCAATATTTTCCATTAGGAAGTTGATAGGGTCTGCATGTTGCCACTGAGGTCTGTACATTGCACATGCTAGTACAGAGGTACTAGTGTTTATGTTGCCACTGAGGTCTGTACATTGCACATGCTAGTACAGAGGTGCTAGTGGTTATGTTGCCACTGAGGTCTGTACATTGCACATGCTAGTACAGAGGTACTACTGTTTATGCAGAGCTTGAAGAACATCATTTCAAGATGTGTAGGGGTGGCAACATCTATGTGCTGGGCATGAACACTTTTAGAGAAGCACACAGCAACACCTCCTCCTTGCCCTTGCCTGTCTCTTCTCATCCATGAGGTGTAGCCAGCAATTCTTGCAAAATTTTCTGGAGTCCTGTCATCCAAAAATGTTTCAACAACAGCTATCATGTCTGGACGTCGAGTGTTCACAAAGCTATGTGTGAGCTCTCCAACATTAGTAATGAAACCTCTAATGTTGGCCGACAGGATGCTGATAGACTGGCTCCTCATGATGAAGTGGTCAGCTTGAGGTGGTGGGTGTGTAGGGAATGTAAGGTGCCTGCCCTTGAGAGAGGTAGGGTACTGAGGCAGCTGCAGGGATGTAGGTCTGTGGTCTTGTGGTCTGTGGTCTCTCTCTCTCTCTCTCTCACATACATTATGTCACATTATCTCACATTATCCTACATAATCTCACATTATCCTGCCTTATCCTTGCCAGATCCGCGTCTCTGGGGAGCTGAGGATATCAAGTCTTGGTTATCCTGGCTGCGGAAAGAGTTCAAACTGAAGACTGATATCCCAACGCAGGACCTGCCATCCACAGGTAGGATAACCCAGGATAACCCTGGATAAGTTTTAGTAGTCTGGATAACCCAAAATAACCCAGGATAATTGTTGTAGTAGCCTGGTTAATCCAGTAACTGCTATCCACTGGATAACTCAGGATAACATTTGTAGTAGTCTAATCCAAGACAACCCATGATAACTGCTGTAGTAGCCTGGATAAGCCAGGATAAGCCTGGTTACACAAAAGTATGATAAGGATAACCCTGGATTACTGTTCTAGTTGGATGGATAACTCAAGACCTGCCATTTACAGTCAGGATAACCCAAGATAACCTTCGATAACCCAGCATAACTGTTGTAGTAGTTTTGATAACCCAGGATAACTGCTGTGCAAGGATGGATAACACAGGATAACAGTTTTAACAGCCTGGATAATCCATGATAACAGTTGTAATAGCCTGGATAACCCAGGGTAAGAGTTGTAATTGCCTGGATAGCCCAGGATAACGGTTGTAGTATCCTGAACAACCTAGGATAACTGTTGCAGCTGTCTGTATAACCCAGGATAACATTAATGTAACCTGGATGCCCCAGGATAATAGTTCTTAAACGCTGGATAACCTAGGAGAACTATTGTAGTTGGCTGGATTAGGCAAGATAACAGTCGTAATAGTCTGGATAAACATGGATAGCTGTTGTAGGAGGCTCATTAACCCAGGATAACCCTGGATAACAGTTTTAGTATACTGGATAACCCAGTATAAGCCTCGATTACCCAGGATATCTGATAAAAGCTTAGGATAACCCTGGATAACTGTTTTAATGAGCAGAATGTCTCTGGATAACAGTTGTAATGAGCAGGATAATCCTGGATAACGGTTGCAATAAGCTGGATAACCCAGAACAACCGTGCATAGCACTTCCAGTCGCACTGATAACCCAGGATAACCCAGGATAACATAAAACAGCTACAGATAACTCAGGATAACAGTTGCCTTGATACCCCAGGATAGTAATACTAGTAGCCTTTATATCCCTGGATAACAATTCATAGCCCAGGATAACAGTTCTAGTAGACTGGATAACCCACGATAACAACTCTAAGAGGCTGGATAACCAACGATAACCCAGGATAACTATTGTTGCAGCTTGGATAACCTTGCACCTGCCATCCACAGGTAGGATAACCCTGGATAACCAAGAATAAGTTTTAGTAGCCTGGATAACCCAAGGATAATCAAGGATAACAGTTTTTCATGCCTGGATAACCCGGATAACCCAGGATAACAGTTCAAATGCCCATGATAACCCAGGATAACAGTTCAAGTGCCCATGATAACCCAGGATAACAGTTCAAGTGCCCATGATAACCCAGGATAACAGTTCAAGTGCCCATGATAACCCAGGACAACATTTCTAAAATTCATGATATCCTAGGATAAGCCTCGATAACACAGCACCCATGATGTATCTGGATACCCAGGAGTACACAGGATAAATCAAGTTATCCAGGGTTATCATGGATACCCCAGGATAACCTAGGATAACAATTCTAGTAGCCTGGATAACAAATAATAACAATTCCACTACCCATG
The DNA here is from genome assembly GCF_038502225.1 of Cherax quadricarinatus. Taxonomy (NCBI): domain Eukaryota; kingdom Metazoa; phylum Arthropoda; class Malacostraca; order Decapoda; family Parastacidae; genus Cherax; species Cherax quadricarinatus. The sequence continues at coordinate 188,041 of NW_027195190.1, read as the reverse complement.
ATAACCCAGGATAACCCTGGATAACGCTATACAAACCATGATAACCCTAGATAACTGTTCCAGTACCTACAATAACCCGGGATAACAGGTTAATTACTCATGATAACACAGAACATTCCTGGATATCGGTTCTAGTACCCATGATAACCCAGGATAACAGTTCTAGCAGCCTGGATAATCCAGAATAACAGTTCTAGCAGCCTGGATAATCCAGGATAACAGTTCTAGTACCAGTGATAGCCAAGGATATCAGCTCTTGTTGACTGTATAACTAAGATAACAGTTCTAATACGCACGATAATCAGGATAACAGTGTTTTTTGCCTGGGTAACTAGGATAACAGTTCTAGCAGCCTGGATAAGCCACTATAACAGATTTAGAACCTATAATAACCCAGGATAGTAGTTCTAGCTCCCATGATAACCAATGGTAACAGTTCTAGTACCTATAATAAACCAGGATAACACATCTACTACTCTAGATAACCCACGATAACCCAGAATAACAGTTGTAGTAGCCAGGAAAAAACACGATAACAGTTCTAGTACCGTAGATATCTCATTAACATTACTTCCCATAAGGTAAAGTTTTCTCATCATGTGCTATCCTTGAGGGAATACCAAAAGTGCTACTGCTACAATATTACATGGTATAGTCAGTAATATTACTATAATTAATGTTATCTCATCATGTGCTATCCACTGAGGGAATATCATATGTGCTGCTACTACAATATTACGTAGGAGCCCCAGAGAAGGAGAGAATAATAGGCCAGAATTTAGGTGAATTTTAAAGGTTTTGTTGGACGAAAGAGAAAATACAGGGCTTGTGTTGCTATATCCAGGGATTGTGTTGCATTATCCAGGGCTTCTGCTACTATATCAAGGGCTTGTGTTGCTTTATCCAGGGCTTGTGTTGCTATATCCAGGGCTTGTGATGCTATATCCACGGCTTGTGTTACTATACCCAGGGCTTGTGTTGCTATATCCAGGGCTTGTGTTGCTATATCCAGGGCTTGTGTTGCTATATCAAGGGCTTGTGTTGCTATATCCAGGGCTAGTGTTGCTATATCCAGGACTTGTGTTGTTATATCCAGGGCTTGTGTTACTATACCCAGGGCTTGTGTTGCTATATCAAGGGCTTGTGTTGCTATATCCAGGGCTTGTGTTGCTATATCAAAGGCTTGTGTTGCTATATCCAGGGCTTGTGTTGCTATATCCAGGGCTTGTTTTGCTATATCCAGGGCTTGTGTTGCTATATCCAGGGCTTGTGTTGCTATATCCAGGGCTTGTGTTGCTAAATCAAGGGCTTGTGTTGCTATATCCAGGGCTTGTGTTGCTATATCAAAGGCTTGTGTTGCTATATCCAGGCCTTGTGTTGCTATATCCAGGGCTTGTGTTGCTATATCCACGGCTTGTGTTGCTATATCCAGGGCTTGTGTTGCTATATCCAGGGCTTGTGTTGCTATATCCAGGGCATGCGTTCCTATATCCAGGGCTTGTGTTACTATATCCAGGGCTTGTGTTGCTATATCCAGGGCTTGTGTTGCTATATCCAGGGCTTGTGTTGCTATATCAAGGGCTTGTGTTGCTATATCCAGGGCTTGTGTTGCTATATCAAAGGCTTGTATTCCTATATCCAGGGCTTGTGTTGCTATATCCAGGGCTTGTGTTGCTATATCCACGGCTTGTGTTGCTATATCCAGGGCTTGTGTTGCTATATCCAGGGTTTGTGTTGCTATATCCAGGGCTTGTGTTGCTATATCAAAGGCTTGTGTTGCTATACCCAGGGCTTGTGTTGCTATATCCAGGGCTTGTGTTGCTATATCCAGGGGTTTGTGTTGCTATATCCAGGGCTTGTGTTGCTATATCAAAGGCTTGTGTTGCTATACCCAGGGCTTGTGTTGCTATATCCAGGGCTTGTGTTGCTATATCCAGGGCTTGTGTTGCTATATCCAGGGCTTGTGTTGCTATATCCAGGGCTTGTGTTGCTATATCCAGGGCTTGTGTTGCTATATCCATGGCTTGTGTTGCTATATCCATGGCTTGTGTTGCTATATCCAGGGCTTGTGTTGCTATATCCATGGCTTGTGTTGCTATATCCATGGCTTGTGTTACTATATCCAGGGCTTGTGTTGCTATACCCAGGGCTTGTGTTGCTTGTTTCATGTGTGACATTATACAGGGGAATATAAAGACGGGGAAACGAGATATAATCGACTCAGGGATTTGTTTTCTAGTTTCTGCTGAGTGTTGGTGACTTACTGTCAGAGTGACAAGTCTGCTGTGTTGGTGACTTACTGCCAGAGTGACAAGTCTGCTGTGTTGGTGACTTACTGCCAGAGTGACAAGTCTGCTGAGTGTTGGTGACTTACTGTCAGAGTGACAAGTCTGCTGAGTGTTGGTGACTTACTGCCAGAGTGACAAGTCTGCTGAGTGTTGGTGACTTACTGTCAGAGTGACAAGTCTGCTGTGTGTTGGTGACTTACTGCCAGAGTGACAAGTCTGCTGTGTGTTGGTGACTTACTGCCAGAGTGACAAGTCTGCTGTGTGTTGGTGACTTACTGCCAGAGTGACAAGTCTGCTGAGTGTTGGTGACTTACTGTCAGAGTGACAAGTCTGCTGAGTGTTGGTGACTTACTGTCAGAGTGACAAGTCTGCTGTGTGTTGGTGACTTACTGCCAGAGTGACAAGTCTGCTGTGTGTTGGTGACTTACTGCCAGAGTGACAAGTCTGCTGAGTGTTGGTGACTTACTGTCAGAGTGACAAGTCTGCTGAGTGTTGGTGACTTACTGTCAGAGTGACAAGTCTGCTGTGTGTTGGTGACTTACTGCCAGAGTGACAAGTCTGCTGTGTGTTGGTGACTTACTGCCAGAGTGACAAGTCTGCTGAGTGTTGGTGACTTACTGTCAGAGTGACAAGTCTGCTGTGTGTTGGTGACTTACTGCCAGAGTGACAAGTCTGCTGTGTGTTGGTGACTTACTGCCAGAGTGACAAGTCTGCTGAGTGTTGGTGACTTACTGTCAGAGTGACAAGTCTGCTGAGTGTTGGTGACTTACTGCCAGAGTGACAAGTCTGCTGTGTGTTGGTGACTTACTGCCAGAGTGACAAGTCTGCTGAGTGTTGGTGACTTACTGTCAGAGTGACAAGTCTGCTGAGTGTTGGTGACTTACTGTCAGAGTGACAAGTCTGCTGTGTGTTGGTGACTTACTGCCAGAGTGACAAGTCTGCTGTGTGTTGGTGACTTACTGCCAGAGTGACAAGTCTGCTGAGTGTTGGTGACTTACTGCCAGAGTGACAAGTCTGCTGTGTGTTGGTGACTTACTGTCAGAGTGACAAGTCTGCTGAGTGTTGGTGACTTACTGCCAGAGTGACAAGTCTGCTGTGTGTTGGTGACTTACTGTCAGAGTGACAAGTCTGCTGAGTGTTGGTGACTTACTGCCAGAGTGACAAGTCTGCTGAGTGTTGGTGACTTACTGTCAGAGTGACAAGTCTGCTGAGTGTTGGTGACTTACTGTCAGAGTGACAAGTCTGCTGTGTGTTGGTGACTTACTGTCAGAGTGACAAGTCTGCTGAGTGTTGGTGACTTACTGTCAGAGTGACAAGTCTGCTGTGTGTTGGTGACTTACTGTCAGAGTGACAAGTCTGCTGTGTGTTGGTGACTTACTGTCAGAGTGACAAGTCTGCTGTGTGTTGGTGACTTACTGCCAGAGTGACAAGTCTGCTGAGTGTTGGTGACTTACTGCCAGAGTGACAAGTCTGCTGTGTGTTGGTGACTTACTGTCAGAGTGACAAGTCTGCTGTGTGTTGGTGACTTACTGCCAGAGTGACAAGTCTGCTGAGTGTTGGTGACTTACTGCCAGAGTGACAAGTCTGCTGTGTGTTGGTGACTTACTGTCAGAGTGACAAGTCTGCTGTGTGTTGGTGACTTACTGCCAGAGTGACAAGTCTGCTGTGTGTTGGTGACTTACTGCCAGAGTGACAAGTCTGCTGAGTGTTGGTGACTTACGGCCAGAGTGACAAGTCTGCTGTGTGTTGGTGACTTACTGCCAGAGTGACAAGTCTGCTGAGTGTTGGTGACTTACTGTCAGAGTGACAAGTCTGCTGAGTGTTGGTGACTTACTGTCAGAGTGACAAGTCTGCTGAGTGTTGGTGACTTACTGTCAGAGTGACAAGTCTGCTGAGTGTTGGTGACTTACTGCCAGAGTGACAAGTCTGCTGAGTGTTGGTGACTTACTGCCAGAGTGACAAGTCTGCTGAGTGTTGGTGACTTACTGCCAGAGTGACAAGTCTGCAGTGTGTTGGTGACTTACTGTCAGAGTGACAAGTCTGCTGAGTGTTGGTGACTTACTGTCAGAGTGACAAGTCTGCTGAGTGTTGGTGACTTACTGTCAGAGGGACAAGTCTGCTGTGTGTTGGTGACTTACTGTCAGAGTGACAAGTCTGCTGTGTGTTGGTGACTTACTGTCAGAGTGACAAATCTGCTGTGTGTTGGTGACTTACTGTCAGAGTGACAAGTCTGCTGTGTGTTGGTGACTTACTGTCAGAGTGACAAGTCTGCTGAGTGTTGGTGACTTACTGTCAGAGTGACAAGTCTGCTGAGTGTTGGTGACTTACTGCCAGAGTGACAAGTCTGCTGTGTTGGTGACTTACTGCCAGAGTGACAAGTCTGCTGAGTGTTGGTGACTTACTGCCAGAGTGACAAGTCTGCTGAGTGTTGGTGACTTACTGTCAGAGTGACAAGTCTGCTGAGTGTTGGTGACTTACTGTCAGAGTGACAAGTCTGCTGAGTGTTGGTGACTTACTGTCAGAGTGACAAGTCTGCTGAGTGTTGGTGACTTACTGTCAGAGTGACAAGTCTGCTGAGTGTTGGTGACTTACTGCCAGAGTGACAAGTCTGCAGTGTGTTGGTGACTTACTGTCAGAGTGACAAGTCTGCTGAGTGTTGGTGACTTACTGTCAGAGTGACAAGTCTGCTGAGTGTTGGTGACTTACTGTCAGAGTGACAAGTCTGCTGTGTGTTGGTGACTTACTGTCAGAGTGACAAGTCTGCTGTGTGTTGGTGACTTACTGTCAGAGTGACAAGTCTGCTGAGTGTTGGTGACTTACTGTCAGAGTGACAAGTCTGCTGTGTGTTGGTGACTTACTGTCAGAGTGACAAGTCTGCGGTGTGTTGGTGACTTACTGTCAGAGTGACAAGTCTGCTGTGTGTTGGTGACTTACTGTCAGAGTGACAAGTCTGCTGTGTGTTGGTGACTTACTCCCAGAGTGACGAGTCTGCTGAGTGTTGGTGACTTACTGCCAGAGTGACAAGTCTGCTGTGTGTTGGTGACTTACTGCCAGAGTGACAAGTCTGCTGAGTGTTGGTGACTTACTGTCAGAGTGACAAGTCTGCTGAGTGTTGGTGACTTACTGCCAGAGTAACAAGTCTGCTGAGTGTTGGTGACTTACTGCCAGAGTGACAAGTCTGCTGAGTGTTGGTGACTTACTGCCAGAGTGACAAGTCTGCTGAGTGTTGGTGACTTACTGCCAGAGTGAAAAGTCTGCTGAGTGTTGGTGACTTACTGCCAGAGTGACAAGTCTGCTGAGTGTTGGTGACTTACTGCCAGAGTGAAAAGTCTGCTGAGTGTTGGTGACTTACTGCCAGAGTGACAAGTCTGCTGAGTGTTGGTGACTTACTGCCAGAGTGACAAGTCTGCTGTGTGTTGGTGACTTACTGCCAGAGTGACAAGTCTGCTGAGTGTTGGTGACTTACTGCCAGAGTGACAAGTCTGCTGATTGTTGCTGACTTACTGCCAGAGTGACAAGTCTGCTGAGTGTTGGTGACTTACTGTCAGAGTGACAAGTCTGCTGAGTGTTGGTGACTTACTGCCAGAGTGACAAGTCTGCTGAGTGTTGGTGACTTACTGCCAGAGTGACAAGTCTGCTGATTGTTGGTGACTTACTGTCAGAGTGACAAGTCTGCTGTGTGTTGGTGACTTACTGCCAGAGTGACAAGTCTGCTGAGTGTTGGTGTCTTACTGCCAGGGTGACAAGTCTGCCGTGTGTTGCTGACTTACTGCCAGAGTGACAAGTCTGCTGTGTGTTGGTGACTTACTGCCAGAGTGACAAGTCTGCTGTGTTGGTGACTTACTGCCAGAGTGACAAGTCTGCTGTGTGTTGGTGACTTACTGCCAGAGTGACAAGTCTGCTGTGTGTTGGTGACTTACTGCCAGAGTGACAAGTCTGCTGAGTGTAGGTGACTTACTGTCAGAGTGACAAGTCTGCTCAGTGTTGGTGACTTACTGCCAGAGTGACAAGTCTGCTGAGTGTTGGAGACTTACTGTCAGAGTGACAAGTCTGCTGAGTGTTGATAACTTACTGTCAGAGTGACAAGTCTGCTGAGTGTTGATAACTTACTGTCAGAGTGACAAGTCTGCTGAGTGTTGGTGACTTACTGTCAGAGTGACAACTCTGCTGTGTGTTGGTGACTTACTGTCAGAGTGACAAGTCTGCTGAGTGTTGGTGACTTACTGCCAGAGTGACGAGTCTGCTGAGTGTTGGTGACTTACTGCCAGAGTAACAAGTCTGCTGAGTGTTGGTGACTTACTGTCAGAGTGACAAGTCTGCTGTGTTGGTGACTTACTGCCAGAGTGACAAATCTGCTGAGTGTTGGTGACTTACTGCCAGAATGACAAGTCTGCTCAGTGTTAGTGACTTACTGCCAGAGTGACAAGTCTGCTGTGTGTTGGTGACTTACTGTCAGAGTGACAAGTCTGCTGAGTGTTGGTGACTTACTGCCAGAGTGACAATTCTGCTGAGTGTTGGTGACTTACTGCCAGAGTGACAAGTCTGCTGTGTTGGTGACTTACTGTCAGAGTGACAAGTCTGCTGAGTGTTGGTGACTTACTGTCAGAGTGACAAGTCTGCTGAGTGTTGGTGACTTACTGCCAGAGTGACAAGTCTGCTGTGTTGGTGACTTACTGTCAGAGTGACAAGTCTGCTGTGTGTTGGTGACTTACTGCCAGAGTGACAAGTCTGCTGTGTTGGTGACTTACTGCCAGAGTGACAAGTCTGCTGAGTGTTGGTGACTTACTGCCAGAGTGACAAGTCTGTTGAGTGTTGGTGACTTACTGCCAGAGTGACAAATCTGCTGAGTGTTGGTGACTTACTGTCAGAGTGACAAGTCTGCTGTGTTGGTGACTTACTGCCAGAGTGACAAGTCTGCTCAGTCTTGGTGGCTTACTGCCAGAGTGACAAGTCTGCTCAGTGTTGGTGACTTACTGGCAGAGTGACAAGTCTGCTGAGTGTTGGTGACTTACTGTCAGAGTGACAAGTCTGCTGAGTGTTGGTGACTTACTGTCAGAGTGACAAGTCTGCTGAGTGTTGGTGACTTACTGTCAGAGTGACAAGTCTGCTGAGTGTTGGTGACTTACTGTCAGAGTGACAAGTCTGCTGAGTGTTGGTGACTTACTGTCAGAGTGACAAGTCTGCTGAGTGTTGGTGACTTACTGTCAGAGTGACAAGTCTGCTGAGTGTTGGTGACTTACTGTCAGAGTGACAAGTCTGCAGTGTGTTGGTGACTTACTGTCAGAGTGACAAGTCTGCTGAGTGTTGGTGACTTACTGTCAGAGTGACAAGTCTGCTGAGTGTTGGTGACTTACTGTCAGAGTGACAAGTCTGCTGTGTGTTGGTGACTTACTGTCAGAGTGACAAGTCTGCTGAGTGTTGGTGACTTACTGTCAGAGTGACAAGTCTGCTGTGTGTTGGTGACTTACTGCCAGAGTGACAAGTCTGCTGTGTGTTGGTGACTTACTGCCAGAGTGACAAGTCTGCTGAGTGTTGGTGACTTACTGCCACAGTGACAAGTCTGCTGAGTGTTGGTGACTTACTGTCAGAGTGACAAGTCTGCTGAGTGTTGGTGACTTACTGTCAGAGTGACAAGTCTGCTGTGTGTTGGTGACTTACTGTCAGAGTGACAAGTCTGCTGTGTGTTGGTGACTTACTGTCAGAGTGACAAGTCTGCTGAGTGTTGGTGACTTACTGTCAGAGTGACAAGTCTGCTGAGTGTTGGTGACTTACTGCCAGAGTGACAAGTCTGCTGTGTTGGTGACTTACTGCCAGAGTGACAAGTCTGCTGAGTGTTGGTGACTTACTGCCAGAGTGACAAGTCTGCTGAGTGTTGGTGACTTACTGTCAGAGTGACAAGTCTGCTGAGTGTTGGTGACTTACTGTCAGAGTGACAAGTCTGCTGAGTGTTGGTGACTTACTGTCAGAGTGACAAGTCTGCTGAGTGTTGGTGACTTACTGTCAGAGTGACAAGTCTGCTGAGTGTTGGTGACTTACTGCCAGAGTGACAAGTCTGCTGTGTGTTGGTGACTTACTGTCAGAGTGACAAGTCTGCTGAGTGTTGGTGACTTACTGCCAGAGTGACAAGTCTGCTGTGTGTTGGTGACTTACTGTCAGAGTGACAAGTCTGCTGAGTGTTGGTGACTTACTGCCAGAGTGACAAGTCTGCTGTGTGTTGGTGACTTACTGTCAGAGTGACAAGTCTGCTGAGTGTTGGTGACTTACTGCCAGAGTGACAAGTCTGCTGTGTGTTGGTGACTTACTGTCAGAGTGACAAGTCTGCTGAGTGTTGGAGACTTACTGCCAGAGTGACAAGTCTGCTGAGTGTTGGTGACTTACTGCCAGAGTGACAAGTCTGCTGAGTGTTGGTGACTTACTGCCAGAGTGACAAGTCTGCTGTGTGTTGGTGACTTACTGTCAGAGTGACAAGTCTGCTGAGTGTTGGAGACTTACTGTCAGAGTGACAAGTCTGCTGAGTGTTGATAACTTACTGTCAGAGTGACAAGTCTGCTGAGTGTTGATAACTTACTGTCAGAGTGACAAGTCTGCTGAGTGTTGGTGACTTACTGTCAGAGTGACAACTCTGCTGTGTGTTGGTGACTTACTGTCAGAGTGACAAGTCTGCTCAGTGTTGGTGACTTACTGCCAGAGTGACGAGTCTGCTGAGTGTTGGTGACTTACTGCCAGAGTAACAAGTCTGCTGAGTGTTGGTGACTTACTGTCAGAGTGACAAGTCTGCTGTGTTGGTGACTTACTGCCAGAGTGACAAATCTGCTGAGTGTTGGTGACTTACTGCCAGAATGACAAGTCTGCTCAGTGTTAGTGACTTACTGCCAGAGTGACAAGTCTGCTGTGTGTTGGTGACTTACTGTCAGAGTGACAAGTCTGCTGAGTGTTGGTGACTTACTGCCAGAGTGACAATTCTGCTGAGTGTTGGTGACTTACTGCCAGAGTGACAAGTCTGCTGTGTTGGTGACTTACTGTCAGAGTGACAAGTCTGCTGAGTGTTGGTGACTTACTGTCAGAGTGACAAGTCTGCTGAGTGTTGGTGACTTACTGCCAGAGTGACAAGTCTGCTGTGTTGGTGACTTACTGTCAGAGTGACAAGTCTGCTGTGTGTTGGTGACTTACTGCCAGAGTGACAAGTCTGCTGTGTTGGTGACTTACTGCCAGAGTGACAAGTCTGCTGAGTGTTGGTGACTTACTGCCAGAGTGACAAGTCTGTTGAGTGTTGGTGACTTACTGCCAGAGTGACAAATCTGCTGAGTGTTGGTGACTTACTGTCAGAGTGACAAGTCTGCTGTGTTGGTGACTTACTGCCAGAGTGACAAGTCTGCTCAGTCTTAGTGGCTTACTGCCAGAGTGACAAGTCTGCTCAGTGTTGGTGACTTACTGGCAGAGTGACAAGTCTGCTGAGTGTTGGTGACTTACTGTCAGAGTGACAAGTCTGCTGAGTGTTGGTGACTTACTGTCAGAGTGACAAGTCTGCTGAGTGTTGGTGACTTACTGTCAGAGTGACAAGTCTGCTGAGTGTTGGTGACTTACTGTCAGAGTGACAAGTCTGCTGAGTGTTGGTGACTTACTGTCAGAGTGACAAGTCTGCTGAGTGTTGGTGACTTACTGTCAGAGTGACAAGTCTGCTGAGTGTTGGTGACTTACTGTCAGAGTGACAAGTCTGCTGAGTGTTGGTGACTTACTGTCAGAGTGACAAGTCTGCTGAGTGTTGGTGACTTACTGTCAGAGTGACAAGTCTGCTGTGTGTTGGTGACTTACTGTCAGAGTGACAAGTCTGCTGAGTGTTGGTGACTTACTGTCAGAGTGACAAGTCTGCTGTGTGTTGGTGACTTACTGCCAGAGTGACAAGTCTGCTGTGTGTTGGTGACTTACTGCCAGAGTGACAAGTCTGCTGAGTGTTGGTGACTTACTGCCAGAGTGACAAGTCTGCTGAGTGTTGGTGACTTACTGTCAGAGTGACAAGTCTGCTGAGTGTTGGTGACTTACTGTCAGAGTGACAAGTCTGCTGAGTGTTGGTGACTTACTGTCAGAGTGACAAGTCTGCTGTGTGTTGGTGACTTACTGTCAGAGTGACAAGTCTGCTGAGTGTTGGTGACTTACTGTCAGAGTGACAAGTCTGCTGAGTGTTGGTGACTTACTGCCAGAGTGACAAGTCTGCTGTGTTGGTGACTTACTGCCAGAGTGACAAGTCTGCTGAGTGTTGGTGACTTACTGCCAGAGTGACAAGTCTGCTGAGTGTTGGTGACTTACTGTCAGAGTGACAAGTCTGCTGAGTGTTGGTGACTTACTGTCAGAGTGACAAGTCTGCTGAGTGTTGGTGACTTACTGTCAGAGTGACAAGTCTGCTGAGTGTTGGTGACTTACTGTCAGAGTGACAAGTCTGCTGAGTGTTGGTGACTTACTGCCAGAGTGACAAGTCTGCTGTGTGTTGGTGACTTACTGTCAGAGTGACAAGTCTGCTGAGTGTTGGTGACTTACTGCCAGAGTGACAAGTCTGCTGTGTGTTGGTGACTTACTGTCAGAGTGACAAGTCTGCTGAGTGTTGGTGACTTACTGCCAGAGTGACAAGTCTGCTGTGTGTTGGTGACTTACTGCCAGAGTGACAAGTCTGCTGAGTGTTGGTGACTTACTGCCAGAGTGACAAGTCTGCTGTGTGTTGGTGACTTACTGTCAGAGTGACAAGTCTGCTGAGTGTTGGTGACTTACTGTCAGAGTGACAAGTCTGCTGAGTGTTGGTGACTTACTGTCAGAGTGACAAGTCTGCTGAGTGTTGGTGACTTACTGTCAGAGTGACAAGTCTGCTGAGTGTTGGTGACTTACTGTCAGAGTGACAAGTCTGCTGTGTGTTGGTGACTTACTGTCAGAGTGACAAGTCTGCTGAGTGTTGGTGACTTACTGTCAGAGTGACAAGTCTGCTGAGTGTTGGTGACTTACTGTCAGAGTGACAAGTCTGCTGTGTGTTGGTGACTTACTGTCAGAGTGACAAGTCTGCTGAGTGTTGGTGACTTACTGTCAGAGTGACAAGTCTGCTGTGTGTTGGTGACTTACTGCCAGAGTGACAAGTCTGCTGTGTGTTGGTGACTTACTGCCAGAGTGACAAGTCTGCTGAGTGTTGGTGACTTACTGCCACAGTGACAAGTCTGCTGAGTGTTGGTGACTTACTGTCAGAGTGACAAGTCTGCTGAGTGTTGGTGACTTACTGTCAGAGTGACAAGTCTGCTGTGTGTTGGTGACTTACTGTCAGAGTGACAAGTCTGCTGTGTGTTGGTGACTTACTGTCAGAGTGACAAGTCTGCTGAGTGTTGGTGACTTACTGTCAGAGTGACAAGTCTGCTGAGTGTTGGTGACTTACTGCCAGAGTGACAAGTCTGCTGAGTGTGGGTGACTTACTGCCAGAGTGACAAGTCTGCTGAGTGTTGGTGACTTACTGCCAGAGTGACAAGTCTGCTGAGTGTTGGTGACTTACTGTCAGAGTGACAAGTCTGCTGAGTGTTGGTGACTTACTGTCAGAGTGACAAGTCTGCTGAGTGTTGGTGACTTACTGTCAGAGTGACAAGTCTGCTGAGTGTTGGTGACTTACTGTCAGAGTGACAAGTCTGCTGAGTGTTGGTGACTTACTGCCAGAGTGACAAGTCTGCTGTGTGTTGGTGACTTACTGTCAGAGTGACAAGTCTGCTGAGTGTTGGTGACTTACTGCCAGAGTGACAAGTCTGCTGTGTGTTGGTGACTTACTGTCAGAGTGACAAGTCTGCTGAGTGTTGGTGACTTACTGCCAGAGTGACAAGTCTGCTGTGTGTTGGTGACTTACTGTCAGAGTGACAAGTCTGCTGAGTGTTGGTGACTTACTGCCAGAGTGACAAGTCTGCTGTGTGTTGGTGACTTACTGTCAGAGTGACAAGTCTGCTGAGTGTTGGTGACTTACTGCCAGAGTGACAAGTCTGCTGAGTGTTGGTGACTTACTGCCAGAGTGACAAGTCTGCTGAGTGTTGGTGACTTACTGCCAGAGTGACAAGTCTGCTGTGTGTTGGTGACTTACTGTCAGAGTGACAAGTCTGCTGAGTGTTGGAGACTTACTGTCAGAGTGACAAGTCTGCTGAGTGTTGATAACTTACTGTCAGAGTGACAAGTCTGCTGAGTGTTGATAACTTACTGTCAGAGTGACAAGTCTGCTGAGTGTTGGTGACTTACTGTCAGAGTGACAACTCTGCTGTGTGTTGGTGACTTACTGTCAGAGTGACAAGTCTGCTCAGTGTTGGTGACTTACTGCCAGAGTGACGAGTCTGCTGAGTGTTGGTGACTTACTGCCAGAGTAACAAGTCTGCTGAGTGTTGGTGACTTACTGTCAGAGTGACAAGTCTGCTGTGTTGGTGACTTACTGCCAGAGTGACAAATCTGCTGAGTGTTGGTGACTTACTGCCAGAATGACAAGTCTGCTCAGTGTTAGTGACTTACTGCCAGAGTGACAAGTCTGCTGTGTGTTGGTGACTTACTGTCAGAGTGACAAGTCTGCTGAGTGTTGGTGACTTACTGCCAGAGTGACAATTCTGCTGAGTGTTGGTGACTTACTGCCAGAGTGACAAGTCTGCTGTGTTGGTGACTTACTGTCAGAGTGACAAGTCTGCTGAGTGTTGGTGACTTACTGTCAGAGTGACAAGTCTGCTGAGTGTTGGTGACTTACTGCCAGAGTGACAAGTCTGCTGTGTTGGTGACTTACTGTCAGAGTGACAAGTCTGCTGTGTGTTGGTGACTTACTGCCAGAGTGACAAGTCTGCTGTGTTGGTGACTTACTGCCAGAGTGACAAGTCTGCTGAGTGTTGGTGACTTACTGCCAGAGTGACAAGTCTGTTGAGTGTTGGTGACTTACTGCCAGAGTGACAAATCTGCTGAGTGTTGGTGACTTACTGTCAGAGTGACAAGTCTGCTGTGTTGGTGACTTACTGCCAGAGTGACAAGTCTGCTCAGTCTTGGTGGCTTACTGCCAGAGTGACAAGTCTGCTCAGTGTTGGTGACTTACTGGCAGAGTGACAAGTCTGCTGAGTGTTGGTGACTTACTGTCAGAGTGACAAGTCTGCTGAGTGTTGGTGACTTACTGTCAGAGTGACAAGTCTGCTGAGTGTTGGTGACTTACTGTCAGAGTGACAAGTCTGCTGAGTGTTGGTGACTTACTGTCAGAGTGACAAGTCTGCTGAGTGTTGGTGACTTACTGTCAGAGTGACAAGTCTGCTGAGTGTTGGTGACTTACTGTCAGAGTGACAAGTCTGCAGTGTGTTGGTGACTTACTGTCAGAGTGACAAGTCTGCTGAGTGTTGGTGACTTACTGTCAGAGTGACAAGTCTGCTGAGTGTTGGTGACTTACTGTCAGAGTGACAAGTCTGCTGTGTGTTGGTGACTTACTGTCAGAGTGACAAGTCTGCTGTGTGTTGGTGACTTACTGTCAGAGTGACAAGTCTGCTGAGTGTTGGTGACTTACTGTCAGAGTGACAAGTCTGCTGTGTGTTGGTGACTTACTGCCAGAGTGACAAGTCTGCTGTGTGTTGGTGACTTACTGCCAGAGTGACAAGTCTGCTGAGTGTTGGTGACTTACTGCCACAGTGACAAGTCTGCTGAGTGTTGGTGACTTACTGTCAGAGTGACAAGTCTGCTGAGTGTTGGTGACTTACTGTCAGAGTGACAAGTCTGCTGTGTGTTGGTGACTTACTGTCAGAGTGACAAGTCTGCTGTGTGTTGGTGACTTACTGTCAGAGTGACAAGTCTGCTGAGTGTTGGTGACTTACTGTCAGAGTGACAAGTCTGCTGAGTGTTGGTGACTTACTGCCAGAGTGACAAGTCTGCTGTGTTGGTGACTTACTGCCAGAGTGACAAGTCTGCTGAGTGTTGGTGACTTACTGTCAGAGTGACAAGTCTGCTGAGTGTTGGTGACTTACTGTCAGAGTGACAAGTCTGCTGAGTGTTGGTGACTTACTGTCAGAGTGACAAGTCTGCTGAGTGTTGGTGACTTACTGTCAGAGTGACAAGTCTGCTGAGTGTTGGTGACTTACTGTCAGAGTGACAAGTCTGCTGAGTGTTGGTGACTTACTGCCAGAGTGACAAGTCTGCTGTGTGTTGGTGACTTACTGTCAGAGTGACAAGTCTGCTGAGTGTTGGTGACTTACTGTCAGAGTGACAAGTCTGCTGAGTGTTGGTGACTTACTGTCAGAGTGACAAGTCTGCTGTGTGTTGGTGACTTACTGCCAGAGTGACAAGTCTGCTGTGTGTTGGTGACTTACTGCCAGAGTGACAAGTCTGCTGAGTGTTGGTGACTTACTGCCAGAGTGACAAGTCTGCTGTGTGTTGGTGACTTACTGTCAGAGTGACAAGTCTGCTGAGTGTTGGTGACTTACTGTCAGAGTGACAAGTCTGCTGAGTGTTGGTGACTTACTGTCAGAGTGACAAGTCTGCTGAGTGTTGGTGACTTACTGTCAGAGTGACAAGTCTGCTGAGTGTTGGTGACTTACTGTCAGAGTGACAAGTCTGCTGTGTGTTGGTGACTTACTGTCAGAGTGACAAGTCTGCTGAGTGTTGGTGACTTACTGTCAGAGTGACAAGTCTGCTGAGTGTTGGTGACTTACTGTCAGAGTGACAAGTCTGCTGTGTGTTGGTGACTTACTGTCAGAGTGACAAGTCTGCTGAGTGTTGGTGACTTACTGTCAGAGTGACAAGTCTGCTGTGTGTTGGTGACTTACTGCCAGAGTGACAAGTCTGCTGAGTGTTGGTGACTTACTGCCAGAGTGACAAGTCTGCTGTGTGTTGGTGACTTACTGCCAGAGTGACAAGTCTGCTGAGTGTTGGTGACTTACTGTCAGAGTGACAAGTCTGCTGAGTGTTGGTGACTTACTGCCAGAGTGACAAGTCTGCTGAGTGTTGGTGACTTACTGTCAGAGTGACAAGTCTGCTGAGTGTTGGTGACTTACTGCCAGAGTGACAAGTCTGCTGAGTGTTGGTGACTTACTGTCAGAGTGACAAGTCTGCTGAGTGTTGGTGACTTACTGCCAGAGTGACAAGTCTGCTGAGTGTTGGTGACTTACTGCCAGAGTGACAAGTCTGCTGAGTGTTGGTGACTTACTGCCAGAGTGACAAGTCTGCTGAGTGTTGGTGACTTACTGCCAGAGTGACAAGTCTGCTGAGTGTTGGTGACTTACTGCCAGAGTGACAAGTCTGCTGAGTGTTGGTGACTTACTGTCAGAGTGACAAGTCTGCTGAGTGTTGGTGACTTACTGCCAGAGTGACAAGTCTGCTGAGTGTTGGTGACTTACTGCCAGAGTGACAAGTCTGCTGAGTGTTGGTGACTTACTGTCAGAGTGACAAGTCTGCTGAGTGTTGGTGACTTACTGCCAGAGTGACAAGTCTGCTGTGTGTTGGTGACTTACTGTCAGAGTGACAAGTCTGCTGAGTGTTGGTGACTTACTGCCAGAGTGACAAGTCTGCTGAGTGTTGGTGACTTACTGCCAGAGTGACAAGTCTGCTGAGTGTTGGTGACTTACTGCCAGAGTGACAAGTCTGCTGAGTGTTGGTGACTTACTGCCAGAGTGACAAGTCTGCTGAGTGTTCGTGACTTACTGCCAGAGTGACAAGTCTGCTGAGTGTTGGTGACTTACTGCCAGAGTGACAAGTCTGCTCAGTGTTGGTGACTTACTGTCAGAGTGACAAGTCTGCTGTGTGTTGCTGACTTACTGTCAGAGTGACAAGTCTGCTGAGTGTTGGTGACTTACTGCCAGAGTGACAAGTCTGCTGAGTGTTGGTGACTTACTGTCAGAGTGACAAGTCTGCTGAGTGTTGGTGACTTACTGTCAGAGTGACAAGTCTGCTGAGTGTTGGTGACTTACTGTCAGAGTGACAAGTCTGCTGAGTGTTGGTGACTTACTGTCAGAGTGACAAGTCTGCTGTGTGTTGGTGACTTACTGCCAGAGTGACAAGTCTGCTGTGTGTTGGTGACTTACTGTCAGATTGACAAGTCTGCTGAGTGTTGGTGACTTACTGTCAGAGTGACAAGTCTGCTGAGTGTTGGTGACTTACTGCCAGAGTGACAAGTCTGCTGAGTGTTGGTGACTTACTGTCAGAGTGACAAGTCTGCTGTGTGTTGGTGACTTACTGTCAGAGTGACAAGTCTGCTGAGTGTTGGTGACTTACTGTCAGAGTGACAAGTCTGCTGAGTGTTGGTGACTTACTGTCAGAGTGACAAGTCTGCTGTGTGTTGGTGACTTACTGCCAGAGTGACAAGTCTGCTGTGTGTTGGTGACTTACTGCCAGAGTGACAAGTCTGCTGAGTGTTGGTGACTTACTGCCAGAGTGACAAGTCTGCTGAGTGTTGGTGACTTACTGCCAGAGTGACAAGTCTGCTGAGTGTTGGTGACTTACTGTCAGAGTGACAAGTCTGCTGTGTGTTGGTGACTTACTGCCAGAGTGACAAGTCTGCTGAGTGTTGGTGACTTACTGTCAGAGTGACAAGTCTGCTGAGTGTTGGTGACTTACTGTCAGAGTGACAAGTCTGCTGAGTGTTGGTGACTTACTGGTGACTTACTGTCAGAGGGACAAGTCTGCTGAGTGTTGGTGACTTACTGTCAGAGTGACAAGTCTGCTGAGTGTTGGTGACTTACTGTCCAGAGTGACAAGTCTGCTGACTTACTGTGACAAGTCTGCTGTGACTTACTGCCAGAGTGACAAGTCTGCTGAGTGTTGGTGACTTACTGTCAGAGTGACAAGTCTGCTGAGTGTTGGTGACTTACTGTCAGAGTGACAAGTCTGCTGAGTGTTGGTGACTTACTGTCAGAGTGACAAGTCTGCTGAGTGTTGGTGACTTACTGTCAGAGTGACAAGTCTGCTGAGTGTTGGTGACTTACTGTCAGAGTGACAAGTCTGCTGAGTGTTGGTGACTTACTGTCAGAGTGACAAGTCTGCTGAGTGTTGGTGACTTACTGTCAGAGTGACAAGTCTGCTGAGTGTTGGTGACTTACTGTCAGAGTGACAAGTCTGCTGTGTGTTGGTGACTTACTGCCAGAGTGACAAGTCTGCTGTGTGTTGGTGACTTACTGTCAGAGTGACAAGTCTGCTGAGTGTTGGTGACTTACTGTCAGAGTGACAAGTCTGCTGTGTGTTGGTGACTTACTGTCAGATGTGACAAGTCTGCTGTGTGTTGGTGACTTACTGTCAGAGTGACAAGTCTGCTGAGTGTTGGTGACTTACTGTCAGAGTGACAAGTCTGCTGTGTGTTGGTGACTTACTGTCAGAGTGACAAGTCTGCTGAGTGTTGGTGACTTACTGTCAGAGTGACAAGTCTGCTGAGTGTTGGTGACTTACTGTCAGAGTGACAAGTCTGCTGAGTGTTGGTGACTTACTGTCAGAGTGACAAGTCTGCTGAGTGTTGGTGACTTACTGTCAGAGTGACAAGTCTGCTGAGTGTTGGTGACTTACTGCCAGAGTGACAAGTCTGCTGAGTGTTGGTGACTTACTGTCAGAGTGACAAGTCTGCTGAGTGTTGGTGACTTACTGCCAGAGTGACAAGTCTGCTGAGTGTTGGTGACTTACTGCCAGAGTGACAAGTCTGCTGAGTGTTGGTGACTTACTGCCAGAGTGACAAGTCTGCTGAGTGTTGGTGACTTACTGCCAGAGTGACAAGTCTGCTGAGTGTTGGTGACTTACTGTCAGAGTGACAAGTCTGCTGTGTGTTGGTGACTTACTGCCAGAGTGACAAGTCTGCTGAGTGTTGGTGACTTACTGCCAGAGTGACAAGTCTGCTGAGTGTTGGTGACTTACTGCCAGAGTGACAAGTCTGCTGAGTGTTGGTGACTTACTGCCAGAGTGACAAGTCTGCTGAGTGTTGGTGACTTACTGCCAGAGTGACAAGTCTGCTGAGTGTTGGTGACTTACTGTCAGAGTGACAAGTCTGCTGAGTGTTGGTGACTTACTGTCAGAGTGACAAGTCTGCTGAGTGTTGGTGACTTACTGTCAGAGTGACAAGTCTGCTGAGTGTTGGTGACTTACTGCCAGAGTGACAAGTCTGCTGAGTGTTGGTGACTTACTGTCAGAGTGACAAGTCTGCTGAGTGTTGGTGACTTACTGTCAGAGTGACAAGTCTGCTGAGTGTTGGTGACTTACTGTCAGAGTGACAAGTCTGCTGAGTGTTGGTGACTTACTGTCAGAGTGACAAGTCTGCTGTGTGTTGGTGACTTACTGTCAGAGTGACAAGTCTGCTGAGTGTTGGTGACTTACTGCCAGAGTGACAAGTCTGCTGACTTACTGTGTTGGTGACTTACTGCCAGAGTGACAAGTCTGCTGTGTGTTGGTGACTTACTGCCAGAGTGACAAGTCTGCTGAGTGTTGGTGACTTACTGTCTGAGTGTTGGTGAGCCAGTGACAAGTCTGCTGTGTGTTGGTGACTTACTGCCAGAGTGACAAGTCTGCTGACTTACTGCCAGAGTGACAAGTCTGCTGTGTTGGTGACTTACTGCCAGAGTGACTTACTGTCAGAGTGACAAGTCTGCTGAGTGTTGGTGACTTACTGCCAGAGTGACAAGTCTGCTGAGTGTTGGTGACTTACTGTCAGAGTGACAAGTCTGCTGAGTGTTGGTGACTTACTGCCAAGTCTGCTGAGTGTTGGTGACTTACTGTCAGAGTGACAAGTCTGCTGAGTGTTGGTGACTTACTGTCAGAGTGACAAGTCTGCTGACTTACTGTCAGAGTGACAAGTCTGCTGAGTGTTGGTGACTTACTGTCAGAGTGACAAGTCTGCTGAGTGTTGGTGACTTACTGTCAGAGTGACAAGTCTGCTGAGTGTTGGTGACTTACTGTCAGATGTGACAAGTCTGCTGTGTGTTGGTGACTTACTGTCAGAGTGACAAGTCTGCTGAGTGTTGGTGACTTACTGCCAGAGTGACAAGTGACTTACTGCCAGAGTGACAAGTCTGCGGAGTGTTGGTGACTTACTGTCAGAGTGACAAGTCTGCTGTGTGTTGGTGACTTACTGCCAGAGTGACAAGTCTGCTGAGTGTTGGTGACTTACTGCCAGAGTGACAAGTCTGCTGAGTGTTGGTGACTTACTGCCAGAGTGACAAGTCTGCTGTGTGTTGGTGACTTACTGTCAGAGTGACAAGTCTGCTGAGTGTTGGTGACTTACTGCCAGAGTGACAAGTCTGCTGAGTGTTGGTGACTTACTGCCAGAGTGACAAGTCTGCTGTGTTGGTGACTTACTGTCAGAGTGACAAGTCTGCTGAGTGTTGGTGACTTACTGTCAGAGTGACAAGTCTGCTGAGTGTTGGTGACTTACTGCCAGAGTGACAAGTCTGCTGTGTTGGTGACTTACTGTCAGAGTGACAAGTCTGCTGTGTGTTGGTGACTTACTGCCAGAGTGACAAGTCTGCTGTGTTGGTGACTTACTGCCAGAGTGACAAGTCTGCTGAGTGTTGGTGACTTACTGCCAGAGTGACAAGTCTGTTGAGTGTTGGTGACTTACTGCCAGAGTGACAAATCTGCTGAGTGTTGGTGACTTACTGTCAGAGTGACAAGTCTGCTGTGTTGGTGACTTACTGCCAGAGTGACAAGTCTGCTCAGTCTTGGTGGCTTACTGCCAGAGTGACAAGTCTGCTCAGTGTTGGTGACTTACTGGCAGAGTGACAAGTCTGCTGAGTGTTGGTGACTTACTGTCAGAGTGACAAGTCTGCTGAGTGTTGGTGACTTACTGTCAGAGTGACAAGTCTGCTGAGTGTTGGTGACTTACTGTCAGAGTGACAAGTCTGCTGAGTGTTGGTGACTTACTGTCAGAGTGACAAGTCTGCTGAGTGTTGGTGACTTACTGTCAGAGTGACAAGTCTGCTGAGTGTTGGTGACTTACTGTCAGAGTGACAAGTCTGCTGTGTGTTGGTGACTTACTGTCAGAGTGACAAGTCTGCTGAGTGTTGGTGACTTACTGTCAGAGTGACAAGTCTGCTGAGTGTTGGTGACTTACTGTCAGAGTGACAAGTCTGCTGTGTGTTGGTGACTTACTGTCAGAGTGACAAGTCTGCTGTGTGTTGGTGACTTACTGTCAGAGTGACAAGTCTGCTGAGTGTTGGTGACTTACTGTCAGAGTGACAAGTCTGCTGTGTGTTGGTGACTTACTGCCAGAGTGACAAGTCTGCTGTGTGTTGGTGACTTACTGCCAGAGTGACAAGTCTGCTGAGTGTTGGTGACTTACTGCCACAGTGACAAGTCTGCTGAGTGTTGGTGACTTACTGTCAGAGTGACAAGTCTGCTGAGTGTTGGTGACTTACTGTCAGAGTGACAAGTCTGCTGTGTGTTGGTGACTTACTGTCAGAGTGACAAGTCTGCTGAGTGTTGGTGACTTACTGTCAGAGTGACAAGTCTGCTGAGTGTTGGTGACTTACTGTCAGAGTGACAAGTCTGCTGAGTGTTGGTGACTTACTGACAGAGTGACAAGTCTGCTGTGTTGGTGACTTACTGCCAGAGTGACAAGTCTGCTGAGTGTTGGTGACTTACTGCCAGAGTGACAAGTCTGCTGAGTGTTGGTGACTTACTGTCAGAGTGACAAGTCTGCTGAGTGTTGGTGACTTACTGTCAGAGTGACAAGTCTGCTGAGTGTTGGTGACTTACTGTCAGAGTGACAAGTCTGCTGAGTGTTGGTGACTTACTGTCAGAGTGACAAGTCTGCTGAGTGTTGGTGACTTACTGCCAGAGTGACAAGTCTGCTGTGTGTTGGTGACTTACTGTCAGAGTGACAAGTCTGCTGAGTGTTGGTGACTTACTGCCAGAGTGACAAGTCTGCTGTGTGTTGGTGACTTACTGTCAGAGTGACAAGTCTGCTGAGTGTTGGTGACTTACTGTCAGAGTGACAAGTCTGCTGAGTGTTGGTGACTTACTGTCAGAGTGACAAGTCTGCTGTGTGTTGGTGACTTACTGTCAGAGTGACAAGTCTGCTGAGTGTTGGTGACTTACTGTCAGAGTGACAAGTCTGCTGAGTGTTGGTGACTTACTGTCAGAGTGACAAGTCTGCTGTGTGTTGGTGACTTACTGTCAGAGTGACAAGTCTGCTGTGTGTTGGTGACTTACTGTCAGAGTGACAAGTCTGCTGAGTGTTGGTGACTTACTGTCAGAGTGACAAGTCTGCTGTGTGTTGGTGACTTACTGTCAGAGTGACAAGTCTGCGGTGTGTTGGTGACTTACTGTCAGAGTGACAAGTCTGCTGTGTGTTGGTGACTTACTGTCAGAGTGACAAGTCTGCTGTGTGTTGGTGACTTACTGCCAGAGTGACGAGTCTGCTGAGTGTTGGTGACTTACTGCCAGAGTGACAAGTCTGCTGTGTGTTGGTGACTTACTGCCAGAGTGACAAGTCTGCTGAGTGTTGGTGACTTACTGTCAGAGTGACAAGTCTGCTGAGTGTTGGTGACTTACTGCCAGAGTGACAAGTCTGCTGAGTGTTGGTGACTTACTGCCAGAGTGACAAGTCTGCTGAGTGTTGGTGACTTACTGCCAGAGTGACAAGTCTGCTGAGTGTTGGTGACTTACTGCCAGAGTGACAAGTCTGCTGAGTGTTGGTGACTTACTGCCAGAGTGACAAGTCTGCTGAGTGTTGGTGACTTACTGCCAGAGTGACAAGTCTGCTGAGTGTTGGTGACTTACTGCCAGAGTGACAAGTCTGCTGAGTGTTGGTGACTTACTGCCAGAGTGACAAGTCTGCTGAGTGTTGGTGACTTACTGCCAGAGTGACAAGTCTGCTGAGTGTTGGTGACTTACTGCCAGAGTGACAAGTCTGCTGAGTGTTGGTGACTTACTGCCAGAGTGACAAGTCTGCTGAGTGTTGGTGACTTACTGCCAGAGTGACAAGTCTGCTGAGTGTTGGTGACTTACTGCCAGAGTGACAAGTCTGCTGAGTGTTGGTGACTTACTGCCAGTAACAAGTCTGCTGAGTGTTGGTGACTTACTGCCAGAGTGACAAGTCTGCTGAGTGTTGGTGACTTACTGCCAGAGTGACAAGTCTGCTGATTGTTGGTGACTTACTGCCAGAGTGACAAGTCTGCTGAGTGTTGGTGACTTACTGTCAGAGTGACAAGTCTGCTGAGTGTTGGTGACTTACTGCCAGAGTGACAAGTCTGCTGAGTGTTGGTGACTTACTGCCAGAGTGACAAGTCTGCTGATTGTTGGTGACTTACTGTCAGAGTGACAAGTCTGCTGTGTGTTGGTGACTTACTGCCAGAGTGACAAGTCTGCTGAGTGTTGGTGACTTACTGCCAGGGTGACAAGTCTGCCGTGTGTTGGTGACTTACTGCCAGAGTGACAAGTCTGCTGTGTGTTGGTGACTTACTGCCAGAGTGACAAGTCTGCTGTGTTGGTGACTTACTGCCAGAGTGACAAGTCTGCTGTGTGTTGGTGACTTACTGCCAGAGTGACAAGTCTGCTGTGTGTTGGTGACTTACTGCCAGAGTGACAAGTCTGCTGAGTGTTGGTGACTTACTGTCAGAGTGACAAGTCTGCTGTGTGTTGGTGACTTACTGTCAGAGTGACAAGTCTGCTGTGTGTTGGTGACTTACTGTCAGAGTGACAAGTCTGCTGAGTGTTGGTGACTTACTGCCAGAGTGACAAGTCTGCTGAGTGTTGGTGACTTACTGCCAGAGTGACAAGTCTGCTGAGTGTTGGTGACTTACTGCCAGAGTGACAAGTCTGCAGAGTGTTGGTGACTTACTGTCAGAGTGACAAGTCTGCTGAGTGTTGGTGACTTACTGTCAGAGTGACAAGTCTGCTGAGTGTTGGTGACTTACTGTCAGAGTGACAAGTCTGCTGAGTGTTGGTGACTTACTGTCAGAGTGACAAGTCTGCTGAGTGTTGGTGACTTACTGTCAGAGTGACAAGTCTGCTGTGTGTTGGTGACTTACTGTCAGAGTGACAAGTCTGCTGAGTGTTGGTGACTTACTGCCAGAGTGACAAGTCTGCTGAGTGTTGGTGACTTACTGCCAGAGTGACAAGTCTGCTGAGTGTTGGTGACTTACTGCCAGAGTGAAAAGTCTGCTGAGTGTTGGTGACTTACTGTCAGAGTGACAAGTCTGCTGAGTGTTGGTGACTTACTGTCAGAGTGACAGAGTGACAAACTCTGCTGAGTGTTGGTGACTTACTGTCAGAGTGACAGAACTTACTGAGAGTGACAAGTCTGCTGAGTGTTGGTGACTTACTGCCAGAGTGACAAGTCTGCTGTGTGTTGGTGACTTACTGTCAGAGTGACAAGTCTGCTGAGTGTTGGTGACTTACTGCCAGAGTGACAAATCTGCTGAGTGTTGGTGACTTACTGCCAGAGTGACAAGTCTGCTGTGTTGGTGACTTACTGTCAGAGTGACAAGTCTGCTGAGTGTTGGTGACTTACTGTCAGAGTGACAAGTCTGCTGAGTGTTGGTGACTTACTGCCAGAGTGACAAGTCTGCTGTGTTGGTGACTTACTGTCAGAGTGACAAGTCTGCTGTGTGTTGGTGACTTACTGCCAGAGTGACAAGTCTGCTGTGTTGGTGACTTACTGCCAGAGTGACAAGTCTGCTGAGTGTTGGTGACTTACTGCCAGAGTGACAAGTCTGTTGAGTGTTGGTGACTTACTGCCAGAGTGACAAATCTGCTGAGTGTTGGTGACTTACTGTCAGAGTGACAAGTCTGCTGTGTTGGTGACTTACTGCCAGAGTGACAAGTCTGCTCAGTCTTGGTGGCTTACTGCCAGAGTGACAAGTCTGCTCAGTGTTGGTGACTTACTGGCAGAGTGACAAGTCTGCTGAGTGTTGGTGACTTACTGTCAGAGTGACAAGTCTGCTGAGTGTTGGTGACTTACTGTCAGAGTGACAAGTCTGCTGAGTGTTGGTGACTTACTGTCAGAGTGACAAGTCTGCTGAGTGTTGGTGACTTACTGTCAGAGTGACAAGTCTGCTGAGTGTTGGTGACTTACTGTCAGAGTGACAAGTCTGCTGAGTGTTGGTGACTTACTGTCAGAGTGACAAGTCTGCTGTGTGTTGGTGACTTACTGTCAGAGTGACAAGTCTGCTGAGTGTTGGTGACTTACTGTCAGAGTGACAAGTCTGCTGAGTGTTGGTGACTTACTGTCAGAGTGACAAGTCTGCTGTGTGTTGGTGACTTACTGTCAGAGTGACAAGTCTGCTGTGTGTTGGTGACTTACTGTCAGAGTGACAAGTCTGCTGAGTGTTGGTGACTTACTGTCAGAGTGACAAGTCTGCTGTGTGTTGGTGACTTACTGCCAGAGTGACAAGTCTGCTGTGTGTTGGTGACTTACTGCCAGAGTGACAAGTCTGCTGAGTGTTGGTGACTTACTGCCACAGTGACAAGTCTGCTGAGTGTTGGTGACTTACTGTCAGAGTGACAAGTCTGCTGAGTGTTGGTGACTTACTGTCAGAGTGACAAGTCTGCTGTGTGTTGGTGACTTACTGTCAGAGTGACAAGTCTGCTGTGTGTTGGTGACTTACTGTCAGAGTGACAAGTCTGCTGAGTGTTGGTGACTTACTGTCAGAGTGACAAGTCTGCTGAGTGTTGGTGACTTACTGCCAGAGTGACAAGTCTGCTGTGTTGGTGACTTACTGTCAGAGTGACAAGTCTGCTGAGTGTTGGTGACTTACTGCCAGAGTGACAAGTCTGCTGAGTGTTGGTGACTTACTGTCAGAGTGACAAGTCTGCTGAGTGTTGGTGACTTACTGTCAGAGTGACAAGTCTGCTGAGTGTTGGTGACTTACTGTCAGAGTGACAAGTCTGCTGAGTGTTGGTGACTTACTGTCAGAGTGACAAGTCTGCTGAGTGTTGGTGACTTACTGCCAGAGTGACAAGTCTGCTGTGTGTTGGTGACTTACTGTCAGAGTGACAAGTCTGCTGAGTGTTGGTGACTTACTGCCAGAGTGACAAGTCTGCTGAGTGTTGGTGACTTACTGTCAGAGTGACAAGTCTGCTGAGTGTTGGTGACTTACTGTCAGAGTGACAAGTCTGCTGTGTGTTGGTGACTTACTGTGAGTGACAAATCTGCTGAGTGTTGGTGACTTACTGTCAGAGTGACAAGTCTGCTGAGTGTTGGTGACTTACTGTCAGAGTGACAAGTCTGCTGAGTGTTGGTGACTTACTGTCAGAGTGACAAGTCTGCTGAGTGTTGGTGACTTACTGTCAGAGTGACAAGTCTGCTGAGTGTTGGTGACTTACTGTCAGAGTGACAAGTCTGCTGAGTGTTGGTGACTTACTGTCAGAGTGACAAGTCTGCTGTGTGTTGGTGACTTACTGTCAGAGTGACAAGTCTGCTGAGTGTTGGTGACTTACTGTCAGAGTGACAAGTCTGCTGAGTGTTGGTGACTTACTGTCAGAGTGACAAGTCTGCTGAGTGTTGGTGACTTACTGTCAGAGTGACAAGTCTGCTGTGTGTTGGTGACTTACTGTCAGAGTGACAAGTCTGCTGTGTGTTGGTGACTTACTGTCAGAGTGACAAGTCTGCTGTGTGTTGGTGACTTACTGTCAGAGTGACAAGTCTGCTGTGTGTTGGTGACTTACTGCCAGAGTGACGAGTCTGCTGTGTGTTGGTGACTTACTGTCAGAGTGACAAGTCTGCTGAGTGTTGGTGACTTACTGTCAGAGTGACAAGTCTGCTGAGTGTTGGTGACTTACTGTCAGAGTGACAAGTCTGCTGAGTGTTGGTGACTTACTGTCAGAGTGACAAGTCTGCTGAGTGTTGGTGACTTACTGTCAGAGTGACAAGTCTGCTGTGTGTTGGTGACTTACTGTCAGAGTGACAAGTCTGCTGAGTGTTGGTGACTTACTGTCAGAGTGACAAGTCTGCTGAGTGTTGGTGACTTACTGCCAGAGTGACAAGTCTGCTGAGTGTTGGTGACTTACTGTCAGAGTGACAAGTCTGCTGAGTGTTGGTGACTTACTGTCAGAGTGACAAGTCTGCTGAGTGTTGGTGACTTACTGTCAGAGTGACAAGTCTGCTGAGTGTTGGTGACTTACTGTCAGAGTGACAAGTCTGCTGAGTGTTGGTGACTTACTGCCAGAGTGACAAGTCTGCTGTGTGTTGGTGACTTACTGTCAGAGTGACAAGTCTGCTGAGTGTTGGTGACTTACTGCCAGAGTGACAAGTCTGCTGTGTGTTGGTGACTTACTGTCAGAGTGACAAGTCTGCTGAGTGTTGGTGACTTACTGCCAGAGTGACAAGTCTGCTGTGTGTTGGTGACTTACTGTCAGAGTGACAAGTCTGCTGAGTGTTGGTGACTTACTGCCAGAGTGACAAGTCTGCTGTGTGTTGGTGACTTACTGCCAGAGTGACAAGTCTGCTGAGTGTTGGTGACTTACTGCCAGAGTGACAAGTCTGCTGAGTGTTGGTGACTTACTGCCAGAGTGACAAGTCTGCTGAGTGTTGGTGACTTACTGCCAGAGTGACAAGTCTGCTGTGTGTTGGTGACTTACTGCCAGAGTGACAAGTCTGCTGAGTGTTGGTGACTTACTGTCAGAGTGACAAGTCTGCTGAGTGTTGGTGACTTACTGCCAGAGTGACAAGTCTGCTGAGTGTTGGTGACTTACTGTCAGAGTGACAAGTCTGCTCAGTGTTGGTGACTTACTGTCAGAGTGACAAGTCTGCTGTGTGTTGCTGACTTACTGTCAGAGTGACAAGTCTGCTGAGTGTTGGTGACTTACTGCCAAAGTGACAAGTCTGCTGAGTGTTGGAGACTTATTGCCAGAGTGACAAGTCTGCTGAGTGTTGGTGACTTACTGCCAGAGTGACAAGTCTGCTGAGTGTTGGTGACTTACTGTCAGAGTGACAAGTCTGCTGTGTGTTGGTGACTTACTGCCAGAGTGACAAGTCTGCTGAGTGTTGGTGACTTACTGTCAGAGTGACAAGTCTGCTGTGTGTTGGTGACTTACTGTCAGAGTGACAAGTCTGCTGAGTGTTGGTGACTTACTGCCAGAGTGACAAGTCTGCTGAGTGTTGGTGACTTACTGTCAGAGTGACAAGTCTGCTGTGTGTTGGTGACTTACTGTCAGAGTGACAAGTCTGCTGAGTGTTGGTGACTTACTGTCAGAGTGACAAGTCTGCTGTGTGTTGGTGACTTACTGCCAGAGTGACAAGTCTGCTGTGTTGGTGACTTACTGTCAGAGTGACAAGTCTGCTGTGTGTTGGTGACTTACTGCCAGAGTGACAAGTCTGCTGTGTTGGTGACTTACTGCCAGAGTGACAAGTCTGCTGAGTGTTGGTGACTTACTGCCAGAGTGACAAGTCTGTTGAGTGTTGGTGACTTACTGCCAGAGTGACAAATCTGCTGAGTGTTGGTGACTTACTGTCAGAGTGACAAGTCTGCTGTGTTGGTGACTTACTGCCAGAGTGACAAGTCTGCTCAGTCTTAGTGGCTTACTGCCAGAGTGACAAGTCTGCTCAGTGTTGGTGACTTACTGGCAGAGTGACAAGTCTGCTGAGTGTTGGTGACTTACTGTCAGAGTGACAAGTCTGCTGAGTGTTGGTGACTTACTGTCAGAGTGACAAGTCTGCTGAGTGTTGGTGACTTACTGTCAGAGTGACAAGTCTGCTGAGTGTTGGTGACTTACTGTCAGAGTGACAAGTCTGCTGAGTGTTGGTGACTTACTGTCAGAGTGACAAGTCTGCTGAGTGTTGGTGACTTACTGCCAGAGTGACAAGTCTGCTGAGTGTTGGTGACTTACTGTCAGAGTGACAAGTCTGCTGAGTGTTGGTGACTTACTGTCAGAGTGACAAGTCTGCTGAGTGTTGGTGACTTACTGTCAGAGTGACAAGTCTGCTGAGTGTTGGTGACTTACTGTCAGAGTGACAAGTCTGCTGTGTGTTGGTGACTTACTGTCAGAGTGACAAGTCTGCTGAGTGTTGGTGACTTACTGTCAGAGTGACAAGTCTGCTGTGTGTTGGTGACTTACTGCCAGAGTGACAAGTCTGCTGTGTGTTGGTGACTTACTGCCAGAGTGACAAGTCTGCTGAGTGTTGGTGACTTACTGCCAGAGTGACAAGTCTGCTGAGTGTTGGTGACTTACTGTCAGAGTGACAAGTCTGCTGAGTGTTGGTGACTTACTGTCAGAGTGACAAGTCTGCTGTGTGTTGGTGACTTACTGTCAGAGTGACAAGTCTGCTGTGTGTTGGTGACTTACTGTCAGAGTGACAAGTCTGCTGAGTGTTGGTGACTTACTGTCAGAGTGACAAGTCTGCTGAGTGTTGGTGACTTACTGCCAGAGTGACAAGTCTGCTGTGTTGGTGACTTACTGCCAGAGTGACAAGTCTGCTGAGTGTTGGTGACTTACTGCCAGAGTGACAAGTCTGCTGAGTGTTGGTGACTTACTGTCAGAGTGACAAGTCTGCTGAGTGTTGGTGACTTACTGTCAGAGTGACAAGTCTGCTGAGTGTTGGTGACTTACTGTCAGAGTGACAAGTCTGCTGAGTGTTGGTGACTTACTGTCAGAGTGACAAGTCTGCTGAGTGTTGGTGACTTACTGCCAGAGTGACAAGTCTGCTGTGTGTTGGTGACTTACTGTCAGAGTGACAAGTCTGCTGAGTGTTGGTGACTTACTGTCAGAGTGACAAGTCTGCTGAGTGTTGGTGACTTACTGTCAGAGTGACAAGTCTGCTGTGTGTTGGTGACTTACTGTCAGATGTGACAAGTCTGCTGTGTGTTGGTGACTTACTGTCAGAGTGACAAGTCTGCTGAGTGTTGGTGACTTACTGTCAGAGTGACAAGTCTGCTGTGTGTTGGTGACTTACTGTCAGAGTGACAAGTCTGCGGTGTGTTGGTGACTTACTGTCAGAGTGACAAGTGTGCTGTGTGTTGGTGACTTACTGTCAGAGTGACAAGTCTGCGGTGTGTTGGTGACTTACTGTCAGAGTGACAAGTCTGCTGAGTGTTGGTGACTTACTGCCAGAGTGACAAGTCTGCTGTGTGTTGGTGACTTACTGCCAGAGTGACAAGTCTGCTGAGTGTTGGTGACTTACTGTCAGAGTGACAAGTCTGCTGAGTGTTGGTGACTTACTGCCAGAGTGACAAGTCTGCTGAGTGTTGGTGACTTACTGCCAGAGTGACAAGTCTGCTGAGTGTTGGTGACTTACTGCCAGAGTGACAAGTCTGCTGAGTGTTGGTGACTTACTGCCAGAGTGACAAGTCTGCTGAGTGTTGGTGACTTACTGCCAGAGTGACAAGTCTGCTGAGTGTTGGTGACTTACTGCCAGAGTGACAAGTCTGCTGAGTGTTGGTGACTTACTGCCAGAGTGACAAGTCTGCTGAGTGTTGGTGACTTACTGCCAGAGTGACAAGTCTGCTGTGTGTTGGTGACTTACTGCCAGAGTGACAAGTCTGCTGAGTGTTGGTGACTTACTGCCAGAGTGACAAGTCTGCTGAGTGTTGGTGACTTACTGCCAGAGTGACAAGTCTGCTGAGTGTTGGTGACTTACTGCCAGAGTGACAAGTCTGCTGAGTGTTGGTGACTTACTGCCAGAGTGACAAGTCTGCTGAGTGTTGGTGACTTACTGCCAGAGTGACAAGTCTGCTGAGTGTTGGTGACTTACTGCCAGAGTGACAAGTCTGCTGAGTGTTGGTGACTTACTGTCAGAGTGACAAGTCTGCTGAGTGTTGGTGACTTACTGTCAGAGTGACAAGTCTGCTGACTTACTGTTGACAAGTGACTTACTGTCAGAGTGACAAGTCTGCAGAGTGTTGGTGACTTACTGCCAGAGTGACAAGTCTGCTGAGTGTTGGTGACTTACTGCCAGAGTGACAAGTCTGCTGAGTGTTGGTGACTTACTGTCAGAGTGACAAGTCTGCTGAGTGTTGGTGACTTACTGCCAGAGTGACAAGTCTGCTGAGTGTTGGTGACTTACTGCCAGAGTGACAAGTCTGCTGAGTGTTGGTGACTTACTGTCAGAGTGACAAGTCTGCTGTGTGTTGGTGACTTACTGCCAGAGTGACAAGTCTGCTGAGTGTTGGTGACTTACTGCCAGAGTGACAAGTCTGCTGTGTGTTGGTGACTTACTGCCAGAGTGACAAGTCTGCTGTGTGTTGGTGACTTACTGCCAGAGTGACAAGTCTGCTGTGTGTTGGTGACTTACTGCCAGAGTGACAAGTCTGCTGAGTGTAGGTGACTTACTGTCAGAGTGACAAGTCTGCTCAGTGTTGGTGACTTACTGCCAGAGTGACAAGTCTGCTCAGTGTTGGTGACTTACTGTCAGAGTGACAAGTCTGCTGTGTGTTGCTGACTTACTGTCAGAGTGACAAGTCTGCTGAGTGTTGGTGACTTACTGCCAGAGTGACAAGTCTGCTGAGTGTTGGTGACTTACTGCCAGAGTGACAAGTCTGCTGTGTGTTGGTGACTTACTGTCAGAGTGACAAGTCTGCTGAGTGTTGGTGACTTACTGCCAGAGTGACAAGTCTGCTGAGTGTTGGTGACTTACTGTCAGAGTGACAAGTCTGCTGAGTGTTGGTGACTTACTGTCAGAGTGACAAGTCTGCTGTGTGTTGGTGACTTACTGTCAGAGTGACAAGTCTGCTGAGTGTTGGTGACTTACTGTCAGAGTGACAAGTCTGCTGTGTGTTGGTGACTTACTGTCAGAGTGACAAGTCTGCAAGTCTGCTGAGTGTTGGAGACTTATTGCCAGAGTGACAAGTCTGCTGAGTGTTGGTGACTTACTGCCAGAGTGACAAGTCTGCTGAGTGTTGGTGACTTACTGCCAGAGTGACAAGTCTGCTGAGTGTTGGTGACTTACTGCCAGAGTGACAAGTCTGCTGAGTGTTGGTGACTTACTGCCAGAGTGACAAGTCTGCTGAGTGTTGGTGACTTACTGCCAGAGTGACAAGTCTGCTGTGTGTTGGTGACTTACTGTCAGAGTGACAAGTCTGCTGAGTGTTGGTGACTTACTGTCAGAGTGACAAGTCTGCTGTGTGTTGGTGACTTACTGCCAGAGTGACAAGTCTGCTGAGTGTTGGTGACTTACTGCCACAGTGACAAGTCTGCTGAGTGTTGGTGACTTACTGTCAGAGTGACAAGTCTGCTGAGTGTTGGTGACTTACTGCCAGAGTGACAAGTCTGTTGAGTGTTGGTGACTTACTGCCAGAGTGACAAATCTGCTGAGTGTTGGTGACTTACTGCCAGAGTGACAAGTCTGCTGAGTGTTGGTGACTTACTGTCAGAGTGACAAGTCTGCTGAGTGTTGGTGACTTACTGTCAGAGTGACAAGTCTGCTGTGTGTTGGTGACTTACTGTCAGAGTGACAAGTCTGCTGTGTGTTGGTGACTTACTGCCAGAGTGACAAGTCTGCTGAGTGTTGGTGACTTACTGTCAGAGTGACAAGTCTGCTGAGTGTTGGTGACTTACTGTCAGAGTGACAAGTCTGCTGAGTGTTGGTGACTTACTGTCAGAGTGACAAGTCTGCTGAGTGTTGGTGACTTACTGTCAGAGTGACAAGTCTGCTGTGTGTTGGTGACTTACTGTCAGAGTGACAAGTCTGCTGAGTGTTGGTGACTTACTGTCAGAGTGACAAGTCTGCTGAGTGTTGGTGACTTACTGTCAGAGTGACAAGTCTGCTGTGTGTTGGTGACTTACTGCCAGAGTGACAAGTCTGCTGTGTTGGTGACTTACTGCCAGAGTGACAAGTCTGCTGAGTGTTGGTGACTTACTGCCAGAGTGACAAGTCTGTTGAGTGTTGGTGACTTACTGCCAGAGTGACAAATCTGCTGAGTGTTGGTGACTTACTGTCAGAGTGACAAGTCTGCTGTGTTGGTGACTTACTGCCAGAGTGACAAGTCTGCTCAGTCTTGGTGGCTTACTGCCAGAGTGACAAGTCTGCTCAGTGTTGGTGACTTACTGGCAGAGTGACAAGTCTGCTGAGTGTTGGTGACTTACTGTCAGAGTGACAAGTCTGCTGAGTGTTGGTGACTTACTGTCAGAGTGACAAGTCTGCTGAGTGTTGGTGACTTACTGTCAGAGTGACAAGTCTGCTGAGTGTTGGTGACTTACTGTCAGAGTGACAAGTCTGCTGAGTGTTGGTGACTTACTGTCAGAGTGACAAGTCTGCTGAGTGTTGGTGACTTACTGCCAGAGTGACAAGTCTGCAGTGTGTTGGTGACTTACTGTCAGAGTGACAAGTCTGCTGAGTGTTGGTGACTTACTGTCAGAGTGACAAGTCTGCTGAGTGTTGGTGACTTACTCTCAGAGGGACAAGTCTGCTGTGTGTTGGTGACTTACTGTCAGAGTGACAAGTCTGCTGTGTGTTGGTGACTTACTGTCAGAGTGACAAGTCTGCTGAGTGTTGGTGACTTACTGTCAGAGTGACAAGTCTGCTGTGTGTTGGTGACTTACTGCCAGAGTGACAAGTCTGCTGTGTGTTGGTGACTTACTGCCAGAGTGACAAGTCTGCTGAGTGTTGGTGACTTACTGCCACAGTGACAAGTCTGCTGAGTGTTGGTGACTTACTGTCAGAGTGACAAGTCTGCTGAGTGTTGGTGACTTACTGTCAGAGTGACAAGTCTGCTGTGTGTTGGTGACTTACTGTCAGAGTGACAAGTCTGCTGTGTGTTGGTGACTTACTGTCAGAGTGACAAGTCTGCTGAGTGTTGGTGACTTACTGTCAGAGTGACAAGTCTGCTGAGTGTTGGTGACTTACTGCCAGAGTGACAAGTCTGCTGTGTTGGTGACTTACTGCCAGAGTGACAAGTCTGCTGAGTGTTGGTGACTTACTGCCAGAGTGACAAGTCTGCTGAGTGTTGGTGACTTACTGTCAGAGTGACAAGTCTGCTGAGTGTTGGTGACTTACTGTCAGAGTGACAAGTCTGCTGAGTGTTGGTGACTTACTGTCAGAGTGACAAGTCTGCTGAGTGTTGGTGACTTACTGTCAGAGTGACAAGTCTGCTGAGTGTTGGTGACTTACTGCCAGAGTGACAAGTCTGCTGTGTGTTGGTGACTTACTGTCAGAGTGACAAGTCTGCTGAGTGTTGGTGACTTACTGTCAGAGTGACAAGTCTGCTGAGTGTTGGTGACTTACTGTCAGAGTGACAAGTCTGCTGTGTGTTGGTGACTTACTGTCAGAGTGACAAGTCTGCTGAGTGTTGGTGACTTACTGTCAGAGTGACAAGTCTGCTGAGTGTTGGTGACTTACTGTCAGAGTGACAAGTCTGCTGAGTGTTGGTGACTTACTGTCAGAGTGACAAGTCTGCTGTGTTGGTGACTTACTGTCAGAGTGACAAGTCTGCTGTGTGTTGGTGACTTACTGTCAGAGTGACAAGTCTGCTGTGTGTTGGTGACTTACTGCCAGAGTGACAAGTCTGCTGAGTGTTGGTGACTTACTGCCAGAGTGACAAGTCTGCTGTGTGTTGGTGACTTACTGCCAGAGTGACAAGTCTGCTGAGTGTTGGTGACTTACTGTCAGAGTGACAAGTCTGCTGAGTGTTGGTGACTTACTGCCAGAGTGACAAGTCTGCTGAGTGTTGGTGACTTACTGCCAGAGTGACAAGTCTGCTGAGTGTTGGTGACTTACTGCCAGAGTGACAAGTCTGCTGAGTGTTGGTGACTTACTGCCAGAGTGACAAGTCTGCTGAGTGTTGGTGACTTACTGCCAGAGTGACAAGTCTGCTGAGTGTTGGTGACTTACTGCCAGAGTGACAAGTCTGCTGAGTGTTGGTGACTTACTGCCAGAGTGACAAGTCTGCTGAGTGTTGGTGACTTACTGCCAGAGTGACAAGTCTGCTGTGTGTTGGTGACTTACTGCCAGAGTGACAAGTCTGCTGAGTGTTGGTGACTTACTGCCAGAGTGACAAGTCTGCTGAGTGTTGGTGACTTACTGCCAGAGTGACAAGTCTGCTGAGTGTTGGTGACTTACTGCCAGAGTGACAAGTCTGCTGAGTGTTGGTGACTTACTGCCAGAGTGACAAGTCTGCTGAGTGTTGGTGACTTACTGCCAGAGTGACAAGTCTGCTGAGTGTTGGTGACTTACTGCCAGAGTGACAAGTCTGCTGAGTGTTGGTGACTTACTGCCAGAGTGACAAGTCTGCTGAGTGTTGGTGACTTACTGCCAGAGTGACAAGTCTGCTGAGTGTTGGTGACTTACTGCCAGAGTGACAAGTCTGCTGAGTGTTGGTGACTTACTGTCAGAGTGACAAGTCTGCTGAGTGTTGGTGACTTACTGCCAGAGTGACAAGTCTGCTGAGTGTTGGTGACTTACTGTCAGAGTGACAAGTCTGCTGAGTGTTGGTGACTTACTGCCAGAGTGACAAGTCTGCTGAGTGTTGGTGACTTACTGCCAGAGTGACAAGTCTGCTGAGTGTTGGTGACTTACTGCCAGAGTGACAAGTCTGCTGTGTGTTGGTGACTTACTGCCAGAGTGACAAGTCTGCTGTGTGTTGGTGACTTACTGCCAGAGTGACAAGTCTGCTGAGTGTTGGTGACTTACTGCCAGAGTGACAAGTCTGCTGAGTGTTGGTGACTTACTGCCAGAGTGACAAGTCTGCTGTGTGTTGGTGACTTACTGTCAGAGTGACAAGTCTGCTGAGTGTTGGTGACTTACTGCCAGAGTGACAAGTCTGCTGAGTGTTGGTGACTTACTGTCAGAGTGACAAGTCTGCTGAGTGTTGGTGACTTACTGCCAGAGTGACAAGTCTGCTGAGTGTTGGTGACTTACTGCCAGAGTGACAAGTCTGCTGAGTGTTGGTGACTTACTGCCAGAGTGACAAGTCTGCTGAGTGTTGGTGACTTACTGCCAGAGTGACAAGTCTGCTGAGTGTTGGTGACTTACTGCCAGAGTGACAAGTCTGCTGAGTGTTGGTGACTTACTGCCAGAGTGACAAGTCTGCTGAGTGTTGGTGACTTACTGCCAGAGTGACAAGTCTGCTGAGTGTTGGTGACTTACTGTCAGAGTGACAAGTCTGCTGTGTGTTGGTGACTTACTGTCAGAGTGACAAGTCTGCTGAGTGTTGGTGACTTACTGCCAGAGTGACAAGTCTGCTGAGTGTTGGTGACTTACTGCCAGAGTGACAAGTCTGCTGAGTGTTGGTGACTTACTGCCAGAGTGACAAGTCTGCTGAGTGTTGGTGACTTACTGCCAGAGTGACAAGTCTGCTGAGTGTTGGTGACTTACTGCCAGAGTGACAAGTCTGCTGAGTGTTGGTGACTTACTGTCAGAGTGACAAGTCTGCTGAGTGTTGGTGACTTACTGTCAGAGTGACAAGTCTGCTGAGTGTTGGTGACTTACTGTCAGAGTGACAAGTCTGCTGAGTGTTGGTGACTTACTGTCAGAGTGACAAGTCTGCTGAGTGTTGGTGACTTACTGTCAGAGTGACAAGTCTGCTGTGTGTTGGTGACTTACTGTCAGAGTGACAAGTCTGCTGTGTGTTGGTGACTTACTGTCAGAGTGACAAGTCTGCTGAGTGTTGGTGACTTACTGTCAGAGTGACAAGTCTGCTGAGTGTTGGTGACTTACTGTCAGAGTGACAAGTCTGCTGTGTGTTGGTGACTTACTGTCAGAGTGACAAGTCTGCTGAGTGTTGGTGACTTACTGTCAGAGTGACAAGTCTGCTGTGTGTTGGTGACTTACTGTCAGAGTGACAAGTCTGCGGTGTGTTGGTGACTTACTGTCAGAGTGACAAGTCTGCTGTGTGTTGGTGACTTACTGTCAGAGTGACAAGTCTGCTGTGTGTTGGTGACTTACTGCCAGAGTGACAGTCTGCTGAGTGTTGGTGACTTACTGCCAGAGTGACAAGTCTGCTGTGTGTTGGTGACTTACTGCCAGAGTGAACAGTCTGCTGCGTGTTGGTGACTTACTGTCAGAGTGACAAGTCTGCTGAGTGTTGGTGACTTACTGCCAGAGTGACAAGTCTGCTGAGTGTTGGTGACTTACTGCCAGAGTGACAAGTCTGCTGAGTGTTGGTGACTTACTGCCAGTAACAAGTCTGCAGAGTGTTGGTGACTTACTGCCAGAGTGACAAGTCTGCTGAGTGTTGGTGACTTACTGCCAGAGTGACAAGTCTGCTGAGTGTTCTTGACTTACTGTCAGAGTGACAAGTCTGCTGAGTGTTGGTGACTTACTGCCAGAGTGACAAGTCTGCTGAGTGTTGGTGACTTACTGCCAGAGTGACAAGTCTGCTGTGTGTTGGTGACTTACTGCCAGAGTGACAAGTCTGCTGAGTGTTGGTGACTTACTGCCAGAGTGACAAGTCTGCTGAGTGTTGGTGACTTACTGCCAGAGTGACAAGTCTGCTGAGTGTTGGTGACTTACTGCCAGAGTGACAAGTCTGCTGAGTGTTGGTGACTTACTGCCAGAATCAGTCTGCTGAGTGTTGGTGACAAGTAACTCTGCTGAGTGTTGGTGACTTACTGCCACAGTGACAAGTCTGCTGAGTGTTGGTGACTTACTGTAAGAGTGACAAGTCTGCTGAGTGTTGGTGACTTACTGTCAGAGTGACAAGTCTGCTGAGTGTTGGTGACTTACTGCCAGAGTGACAAGTCTGCTGAGTGTTGGTGACTTACTGCCAGAGTGACAAGTCTGCTGATTGTTGGTGACTTACTGTCAGAGTGACAAGTCTGCTGTGTGTTGGTGACTTACTGTCAGAGTGACAAGTCTGCTGAGTGTTGGTGACTTACTGTCAGAGTGACAAGTCTGCCGTGTGTTGGTGACTTACTGCCAGAGTGACAAGTCTGCTGTGTGTTGGTGACTTACTGCCAGAGTGACAAGTCTGCTGTGTGTTGGTGACTTACTGCCACTGTCAGTGACAAGTCTGCTGAGTGTTGGTGACTTACTGCCAGAGTGACAAGTCTGCTGAGTGTTGGTGACTTACTGTCAGAGTGACAAGTCTGCTGAGTGTTGGTGACTTACTGTCAGAGTGACAAGTCTGCTGAGTGTTGGTGACTTACTGTCAGAGTGACAAGTCTGCTGAGTGTTGGTGACTTACTGTCAGAGTGACAAGTCTGCTGAGTGTTGGTGACTTACTGTCAGAGTGACAAGTCTGCTGAGTGTTGGTGACTTACTGTCAGAGTGACAAGTCTGCTGAGTGTTGGTGACTTACTGCCAGAGTGACAAGTCTGCTGAGTGTTGGTGACTTACTGCCAGAGTGACAAGTCTGCTGAGTGTTGGTGACTTACTGTCAGAGTGACAAGTCTGCTGAGTGTTGGTGACTTACTGTCAGAGTGACAAGTCTGCTGAGTGTTGGTGACTTACTGTCAGAGTGACAAGTCTGCTGTGTGTTGGTGACTTACTGTCAGAGTGACAAGTCTGCTGAGTGTTGGTGACTTACTGTCAGAGTGACAAGTCTGCTGAGTGTTGGTGACTTACTGTCAGAGTGACAAGTCTGCTGAGTGTTGGTGACTTACTGCCAGAGTGACAAGTCTGCTGAGTGTTGGTGACTTACTGCCAGAGTGACAAGTCTGCTGAGTGTTGGTGACTTACTGCCAGAGTGACAAGTCTGCTGAGTGTTGGTGACTTACTGCCAGAGTGACAAGTCTGCTGAGTGTTGGTGACTTACTGTCAGAGTGACAAGTCTGCTGTGTGTTGGTGACTTACTGTCAGAGTGACAAGTCTGCTGAGTGTTGGTGACTTACTGTCAGAGTGACAAGTCTGCTGTGTGTTGGTGACTTACTGTCAGAGTGACAAGTCTGCTGTGTGTTGGTGACTTACTGTCAGAGTGACAAGTCTGCTGTGTGTTGGTGACTTACTGCCAGAGTGACAAGTCTGCTGAGTGTTGGTGACTTACTGTCAGAGTGACAAGTCTGCTGAGTGTTGGTGACTTACTGTCAGAGTGACAAGTCTGCTGAGTGTTGGTGACTTACTGTCAGAGTGACAAGTCTGCTGAGTGTTGGTGACTTACTGTCAGAGTGACAAGTCTGCTGTGTGTTGGTGACTTACTGTCAGAGTGACAAGTCTGCTGAGTGTTGGTGACTTACTGTCAGAGTGACAAGTCTGCTGAGTGTTGGTGACTTACTGTCAGAGTGACAAGTCTGCTGAGTGTTGGTGACTTACTGTCAGAGTGACAAGTCTGCTGTGTGTTGGTGACTTACTGTCAGAGTGACAAGTCTGCTGAGTGTTGGTGACTTACTGTCAGAGTGACAAGTCTGCTGAGTGTTGGTGACTTACTGTCAGAGTGACAAGTCTGCTGTGTGTTGGTGACTTACTGTCAGAGTGACAAGTCTGCTGTGTGTTGGTGACTTACTGTCAGAGTGACAAGTCTGCTGTGTGTTGGTGACTTACTGCCAGAGTGACAAGTCTGCTGAGTGTTGGTGACTTACTGTCAGAGTGACAAGTCTGCTGAGTGTTGGTGACTTACTGTCAGAGTGACAAGTCTGCTGAGTGTTGGTGACTTACTGTCAGAGTGACAAGTCTGCTGAGTGTTGGTGACTTACTGTCAGAGTGACAAGTCTGCTGAGTGTTGGTGACTTACTGCCAGAGTGACAAGTCTGCTGAGTGTTGGTGACTTACTGTCAGAGTGACAAGTCTGCTGAGTGTTGGTGACTTACTGCCAGAGTGACAAGTCTGCTGAGTGTTGGTGACTTACTGCCAGAGTGACAAGTCTGCTGAGTGTTGGTGACTTACTGCCAGAGTGACAAGTCTGCTGTGTGTTGGTGACTTACTGTCAGAGTGACAAGTCTGCTGAGTGTTGGTGACTTACTGTCAGAGTGACAAGTCTGCTGAGTGTTGGTGACTTACTGTCAGAGTGACAAGTCTGCTGAGTGTTGGTGACTTACTGTCAGAGTGACAAGTCTGCTGAGTGTTGGTGACTTACTGTCAGAGTGACAAGTCTGCTGAGTGTTGGTGACTTACTGCCAGAGTGACAAGTCTGCTGTGTGTTGGTGACTTACTGTCAGAGTGACAAGTCTGCTGTGTGTTGGTGACTTACTGCCAGAGTGACAGAGTGACTTAACAAGTCTGCTGAGTGTTGGTGACTTACTGCCAGAGTGACAAGTCTGCTGAGTGTTGGTGACTTACTGCCAGAGTGACAAGTCTGCGGAGTGGTGGTGACTTCCTGTCAGAGTGACAAGTCTGCTGAGTGTTGGTGACTTACTGTCAGAGTGACAAGTCTGCTGAGTGTTGGTGACTTACTGCCAGAGTGACAAGTCTGCTGTGTGTTGGTGACTTACTGCCAGAGTGACAAGTCTGCTGTGTGTGGTGACTTACTGGAGTGACAAGTCTGCTGAGTCTTGGTGACTGTCAGAGTGACAAGTCTGCTGTGTGTTGGTGACTTACTGTCAGAGTGACAAGTCTGCTGTGTGTTGGTGACTTACTGTGTGTTGGTGACTTACTGTCAGAGTGACAAGTCTGCTGAGTGTTGGTGACTTACTGTCAGAGTGACAAGTCTGCTGAGTGTTGGTGACTTACTGTCAGAGTGACAAGTCTGCTGTGTGTTGGTGACTTACTGTCAGAGTGACAAGTCTGCTGAGTGTTGGTGACTTACTGTCAGAGTGACAAGTCTGCTGAGTGTTGGTGACTTACTGCCAGAGTGACAAGTCTGCTGTGTGTTGGTGACTTACTGTCAGAGTGACAAGTCTGCTGAGTGTTGGTGACTTACTGTC
Organism: Cherax quadricarinatus; assembly: GCF_038502225.1. Taxonomy (NCBI): domain Eukaryota; kingdom Metazoa; phylum Arthropoda; class Malacostraca; order Decapoda; family Parastacidae; genus Cherax; species Cherax quadricarinatus. The sequence goes on along the minus strand of NW_027195190.1, from coordinate 148,166 downwards.
AGAGTGACAAGTCTGCTGAGTGTTGGTGACTTACTGCCAGAGTGACAAGTCTGCTGTGTGTTGGTGACTTACTGTCAGAGTGACAACTCTGCTGTGTGTTGGTGACTTACTGTCAGAGTGACAAGTCTGCTCAGTGTTGGTGACTTACTGTCAGAGTGACAAGTCTGCTGTGTTGGTGACTTACTGCCAGAGTGACAAATCTGCTGAGTGTTGGTGACTTACTGCCAGAATGACAAGTCTGCTGAGTGTTGGTGACTTACTGCCAGAGTGACAAGTCTGCTGAGTGTTGGTGACTTACTGCCAGAGTGACAAGTCTGCTGTGTGTTGGTGACTTACTGCCAGAGTGACAAGTCTGCTGAGTGTTGGTGACTTACTGCCAGAGTGACAAGTCTGCTGAGTGTTGGTGACTTACTGCCAGAGTGACAAGTCTGCTGAGTGTTGGTGACTTACTGTCAGAGTGACAAGTCTGCTGAGTGTTGGTGACTTACTGTCAGAGTGACAAGTCTGCTGAGTGTTGGTGACTTACTGTCAGAGTGACAAGTCTGCTGAGTGTTGGTGACTTACTGTCAGAGTGACAAGTCTGCTGAGTGTTGGTGACTTACTGTCAGAGTGACAAGTCTGCTGAGTGTTGGTGACTTACTGCCAGAGTGACAAGTCTGCTGTGTTGGTGACTTACTGTCAGAGTGACAAGTCTGCTGAGTGTTGGTGACTTACTGTCAGAGTGACAAGTCTGCTGAGTGTTGGTGACTTACTGCCAGAGTGACAAGTCTGCTGTGTGTTGGTGACTTACTGTCAGAGTGACAAGTCTGCTGAGTGTTGGTGACTTACTGTCAGAGTGACAAGTCTGCTGAGTGTTGGTGACTTACTGTCAGAGTGACAAGTCTGCTGTGTGTTGGTGACTTACTGCCAGAGTGACAAGTCTGCTGTGTGTTGGTGACTTACTGTCAGAGTGACAAGTCTGCTGAGTGTTGGTAGAGTGACAAGTCTGCTGAGTGTTGGTGACTTACTGTCAGAGTGACAAGTCTGCTGAGTGTTGGTGACTTACTGTCAGAGTGACAAGTCTGCTGTGTGTTGGTGACTTACTGTCAGAGTGACAAGTCTGCTGAGTGTTGGTGACTTACTGTCAGAGTGACAAGTCTGCTGAGTGTTGGTGACTTACTGTCAGAGTGACAAGTCTGCTGAGTGTTGGTGACTTACTGCCAGAGTGACAAGTCTGCTGAGTGTTGGTGACTTTCTGTGTGTTGGTGACTTACTGTCAGAGTGACAAGTCTGCTGAGTGTTGGTGACTTACTGTCAGAGTGACAAGTCTGCTGAGTGTTGGTGACTTACTGTCAGAGTGACAAGTCTGCTGTGTGTTGGTGACTTACTGTCAGAGTGACAAGTCTGCTGTGTGTTGGTGACTTACTGTCAGAGTGACAAGTCTGCTGAGTGTTGGTGACTTACTGTCAGAGTGACAAGTCTGCTGTGTGTTGGTGACTTACTGTCAGAGTGACAAGTCTGCGGTGTGTTGGTGACTTACTGTCAGAGTGACAAGTCTGCTGTGTGTTGGTGACTTACTGTCAGAGTGACAAGTCTGCTGTGTGTTGGTGACTTACTGCCAGAGTGACGAGTCTGCTGAGTGTTGGTGACTTACTGCCAGAGTGACAAGTCTGCTGTGTGTTGGTGACTTACTGCCAGAGTGACAAGTCTGCTGAGTGTTGGTGACTTACTGTCAGAGTGACAAGTCTGCTGAGTGTTGGTGACTTACTGCCACAGTGACAAGTCTGCTGAGTGTTGGTGACTTACTGCCAGAGTGACAAGTCTGCTGAGTGTTGGTGACTTACTGCCAGAGTGACAAGTCTGCTGAGTGTTGGTGACTTACTGCCAGAGTGAAAAGTCTGCTGAGTGTTGGTGACTTACTGCCAGAGTGAGAAGTGTGCTGAGTGTTGGTGACTTACTGCCAGAGTGACAAGTCTGCTGAGTGTTGGTGACTTACTGCCAGAGTGACAAGTCTGCTGAGTGTTGGTGACTTACTGCCAGAGTGACAAGTCTGCTGTGTTTTGGTGACTTACTGCCAGAGTGACAAGTCTGCTGAGTGTTGGTGACTTACTGCCAGAGTGACAAGTCTGCTGAGTGTTGGTGACTTACTGCCAGAGTGACAAGTCTGCTGAGTGTTGGTGACTTACTGCCAGAGTGACAAGTCTGCTGAGTGTTGGTGACTTACTGCCAGAATGACAAGTCTGCTGAGTGTTGGTGACTTACTGCCAGTAACAAGTCTGCTGAGTGTTGGTGACTTACTGCCAGAGTGACAAGTCTGCTGAGTGTTGGTGACTTACTGCCAGAGTGACAAGTCTGCTGAGTGTTGGTGACTTACTGCCAGAGTGACAAGTCTGCTGAGTGTTCTTGACTTACTGTCAGAGTGACAAGTCTGCTGAGTGTTGGTGACTTACTGCCAGAGTGACAAGTCTGCTGAGTGTTGGTGACTTACTGCCAGAGTGACAAGTCTGCTGATTGTTGGTGACTTACTGTCAGAGTGACAAGCCTGCTGTGTGTTGGTGACTTACTGCCAGAGTGACAAGTCTGCTGAGTGTTGGTGACTTATTGCCAGAGTGACAAGTCTGCCGTGTGTTGGTGACTTACTGCCAGAGTGACAAGTCTGCTGTGTGTTGGTGACTTACTGCCAGAGTGACAAGTCTGCTGTGTGTTGGTGACTTACTGCCAGAGTGACAAGTCTGCTGAGTGTAGGTGACTTACTGTCAGAGTGACAAGTCTGCTCAGTGTTGGTGACTTACTGCCAGAGTGACAAGTCTGCTCAGTGTTGGTGACTTACTCTCAGAGTGACAAGTCTGCTGAGTGTTGGAGACTTACTGCCAGAGTGACAAGTCTGCTGTGTGTTGCTGACTTACTGTCAGAGTGACAAGTCTGCTGAGTGTTGGTGACTTACTGCCAGAGTGACAAGTCTGCTGAGTGTTGGAGACTTACTGCCAGAGTGACAAGTCTGCTGAGTGTTGGTGACTTACTGCCAGAGTGACAAGTCTGCTGAGTGTTGGTGACTTACTGCCAGAGTGACAAGTCTGCTGAGTGTTGGTGACTTACTGCCAGAGTGACAAGTCTGCTGAGTGTTGGTGACTTACTGCCAGAGTGTCAAGTCTGCTGAGTGTTGGTGACTTACTGCCAGAGTGACAAGTCTGCTGAGTGTTGGTGACTTACTGCCAGAGTGAAAAGTCTGCTGTGTGTTGGTGACTTACTGTCAGAGTGACAAGTCTGCTGAGTGTTGGAGACTTACTGTCAGAGTGACAAGTCTGCTGTGTCTTGGTGACTTACTGCCAGAGTGACAAGTCTGCTGAGTGTTGGAGACTTACTGCCAGAGTGACAAGTCTGCTGAGTGTTGGTGACTTACTGCCAGAGTGACAAGTCTGCTGAGTGTTGGTGACTTACTGCCAGAGTGACAAGTCTGCTGAGTGTTGGTGACTTACTGCCAGAGTGACAAGTCTGATGAGTGTTGGTGACTTACTGCCAGAGTGACAAGTCTGCTGTGTGTTGGTGACTTACTGTCAGAGTGACAAGTCTGCTGAGTGTTGGTGACTTACTGTCAGAGTGACAAGTCTGCTGTGTGTTGGTGACTTACTGTCAGAGTGACAAGTCTGCTGTGTGTTGGTGACTTACTGCCAGAGTGACAAGTCTGCTGAGTGTTGGTGACTTACTGTCAGAGTGACAAGTCTGCTGAGTGTTGGTGACTTACTGCCACAGTGACAAGTCTGCTGAGTGTTGGTGACTTACTGTCAGAGTGACAAGTCTGATGAGTGTTGGTGACTTACTGTCAGAGTGACAAGTCTGCTGTGTGTTGGTGACTTACTGCCAGAGTGACAAGTCTGCTGAGTGTTGGTGACTTACTGTCAGAGTGACAAGTCTGTTGAGTGTTGGTGACTTACTGTCAGAGTGACAAGTCTGCTGTGTGTTGGTGACTTACTGCCAGAGTGACAAGTCTGCTGTGTTGGTGACTTACTGCCAGAGTGACAAGTCTGCTGAGTGTTGGTGACTTACTGCCAGAGTGACAAGTCTGTTGAGTGTTGGTGACTTACTGCCAGAGTGACAAATCTGCTGAGTGTTGGTGACTTACTGTCAGAGTGACAAGTCTGCTGTGTTGGTGACTTACTGCCAGAGTGACAAGTCTGCTCAGTCTTGGTGGCTTACTGCCAGAGTGACAAGTCTGCTCAGTGTTGGTGACTTACTGGCAGAGTGACAAGTCTGCTGAGTGTTGGTGACTTACTGTCAGAGTGACAAGTCTGCTGAGTGTTGGTGACTTACTGTCAGAGTGACAAGTCTGCTGAGTGTTGGTGACTTACTGTCAGAGTGACAAGTCTGCTGAGTGTTGGTGACTTACTGTCAGAGTGACAAGTCTGCTGAGTGTTGGTGACTTACTGTCAGAGTGACAAGTCTGCTGAGTGTTGGTGACTTACTGCCAGAGTGACAAGTCTGCAGTGTGTTGGTGACTTACTGTCAGAGTGACAAGTCTGCTGAGTGTTGGTGACTTACTGTCAGAGTGACAAGTCTGCTGAGTGTTGGTGACTTACTCTCAGAGGGACAAGTCTGCTGTGTGTTGGTGACTTACTGTCAGAGTGACAAGTCTGCTGTGTGTTGGTGACTTACTGTCAGAGTGACAAGTCTGCTGAGTGTTGGTGACTTACTGTCAGAGTGACAAGTCTGCTGTGTGTTGGAGACTTACTGTCAGAGTGACAAGTCTGCTGTGTCTTGGTGACTTACTGCCAGAGTGACAAGTCTGCTGAGTGTTGGAGACTTACTGCCAGAGCGACAAGTCTGCTGAGTGTTGGTGACTTACTGCCAGAGTGACAAGTCTGCTGAGTGTTGGTGACTTACTGCCAGAGTGACAAGTCTGCTGAGTGTTGGTGACTTACTGCCAGAGTGACAAGTCTGATGAGTGTTGGTGACTTACTGCCAGAGTGACAAGTCTGCTGTGTGTTGGTGACTTACTGTCAGAGTGACAAGTCTGCTGAGTGTTGGTGACTTACTGTCAGAGTGACAAGTCTGCTGTGTGTTGGTGACTTACTGTCAGAGTGACAAGTCTGCTGTGTGTTGGTGACTTACTGCCAGAGTGACAAGTCTGCTGAGTGTTGGTGACTTACTGTCAGAGTGACAAGTCTGCTGAGTGTTGGTGACTTACTGCCACAGTGACAAGTCTGCTGAGTGTTGGTGACTTACTGTCAGAGTGACAAGTCTGCTGAGTGTTGGTGACTTACTGTCAGAGTGACAAGTCTGCTGTGTGTTGGTGACTTACTGCCAGAGTGACAAGTCTGCTGAGTGTTGGTGACTTACTGTCAGAGTGACAAGTCTGTTGAGTGTTGGTGACTTACTGTCAGAGTGACAAGTCTGCTGTGTGTTGGTGACTTACTGCCAGAGTGACAAGTCTGCTGTGTTGGTGACTTACTGCCAGAGTGACAAGTCTGCTGAGTGTTGGTGACTTACTGCCAGAGTGACAAGTCTGTTGAGTGTTGGTGACTTACTGCCAGAGTGACAAATCTGCTGAGTGTTGGTGACTTACTGTCAGAGTGACAAGTCTGCTGTGTTGGTGACTTACTGCCAGAGTGACAAGTCTGCTCAGTCTTGGTGGCTTACTGCCAGAGTGACAAGTCTGCTCAGTGTTGGTGACTTACTGGCAGAGTGACAAGTCTGCTGAGTGTTGGTGACTTACTGTCAGAGTGACAAGTCTGCTGAGTGTTGGTGACTTACTGTCAGAGTGACAAGTCTGCTGAGTGTTGGTGACTTACTGTCAGAGTGACAAGTCTGCTGAGTGTTGGTGACTTACTGTCAGAGTGACAAGTCTGCTGAGTGTTGGTGACTTACTGTCAGAGTGACAAGTCTGCTGAGTGTTGGTGACTTACTGTCAGAGTGACAAGTCTGCTGAGTGTTGGTGACTTACTGCCAGAGTGACAAGTCTGCAGTGTGTTGGTGATTTACTGTCAGAGTGACAAGTCTGCTGAGTGTTGGTGACTTACTGTCAGAGTGACAAGTCTGCTGAGTGTTGGTGACTTACTCTCAGAGGGACAAGTCTGCTGTGTGTTGGTGACTTACTGTCAGAGTGACAAGTCTGCTGTGTGTTGGTGACTTACTGTCAGAGTGACAAGTCTGCTGAGTGTTGGTGACTTACTGTCAGAGTGACAAGTCTGCTGTGTGTTGGTGACTTACTGCCAGAGTGACAAGTCTGCTGTGTGTTGGTGACTTACTGCCAGAGTGACAAGTCTGCTGAGTGTTGGTGACTTACTGCCAGAGTGACAAGTCTGTTGAGTGTTGGTGACTTACTGCCAGAGTGACAAATCTGCTGAGTGTTGGTGACTTACTGTCAGAGTGACAAGTCTGCTGTGTTGGTGACTTACTGCCAGAGTGACAAGTCTGCTCAGTCTTGGTGGCTTACTGCCAGAGTGACAAGTCTGCTCAGTGTTGGTGACTTACTGGCAGAGTGACAAGTCTGCTGAGTGTTGGTGACTTACTGTCAGAGTGACAAGTCTGCTGAGTGTTGGTGACTTACTGTCAGAGTGACAAGTCTGCTGAGTGTTGGTGACTTACTGTCAGAGTGACAAGTCTGCTGAGTGTTGGTGACTTACTGTCAGAGTGACAAGTCTGCTGAGTGTTGGTGACTTACTGTCAGAGTGACAAGTCTGCTGAGTGTTGGTGACTTACTGCCAGAGTGACAAGTCTGCAGTGTGTTGGTGACTTACTGTCAGAGTGACAAGTCTGCTGAGTGTTGGTGACTTACTGTCAGAGTGACAAGTCTGCTGAGTGTTGGTGACTTACTCTCAGAGGGACAAGTCTGCTGTGTGTTGGTGACTTACTGTCAGAGTGACAAGTCTGCTGTGTGTTGGTGACTTACTGTCAGAGTGACAAGTCTGCTGAGTGTTGGTGACTTACTGTCAGAGTGACAAGTCTGCTGTGTGTTGGTGACTTACTGCCAGAGTGACAAGTCTGCTGTGTGTTGGTGACTTACTGCCAGAGTGACAAGTCTGCTGAGTGTTGGTGACTTACTGCCACAGTGACAAGTCTGCTGAGTGTTGGTGACTTACTGTCAGGGTGACAAGTCTGCTGAGTGTTGGTGACTTACTGTCAGAGTGACAAGTCTGCTGTGTGTTGGTGACTTACTGTCAGAGTGACAAGTCTGCTGTGTGTTGGTGACTTACTGTTAGAGTGACAAGTCTGCTGAGTGTTGGTGACTTACTGTCAGAGTGACAAGTCTGCTGAGTGTTGGTGACTTACTGCCAGAGTGACAAGTCTGCTGTGTTGGTGACTTACTGCCAGAGTGACAAGTCTGCTGAGTGTTGGTGACTTACTGCCAGAGTGACAAGTCTGCTGAGTGTTGGTGACTTACTGTCAGAGTGACAAGTCTGCTGAGTGTTGGTGACTTACTGTCAGAGTGACAAGTCTGCTGAGTGTTGGTGACTTACTGTCAGAGTGACAAGTCTGCTGAGTGATGGTGACTTACTGTCAGAGTGACAAGTCTGCTGAGTGTTGGTGACTTACTGCCAGAGTGACAAGTCTGCTGTGTGTTGGTGACTTACTGTCAGAGTGACAAGTCTGCTGAGTGTTGGTGACTTACTGTCAGAGTGACAAGTCTGCTGAGTGTTGGTGACTTACTGTCAGAGTGACAAGTCTGCTGTGTGTTGGTGACTTACTGTCAGAGTGACAAGTCTGCTGTGTGTTGGTGACTTACTGTCAGAGTGACAAGTCTGCTGAGTGTTGGTGACTTACTGTCAGAGTGACAAGTCTGCTGTGTGTTGGTGACTTACTGTCAGAGTGACAAGTCTGCGGTGTGTTGGTGACTTACTGTCAGAGTGACAAGTCTGCTGTGTGTTGGTGACTTACTGTCAGAGTGACAAGTCTGCTGTGTGTTTGTGACTTACTGCCAGAGTGACGAGTCTGCTGAGTGTTGGTGACTTACTGCCAGAGTGACAAGTCTGCTGTGTGTTGGTGACTTACTGCCAGAGTGACAAGTCTGCTGAGTGTTGGTGACTTACTGTCAGAGTGACAAGTCTGCTGAGTGTTGGTGACTTACTGCCACAGTGACAAGTCTGCTGAGTGTTGGTGACTTACTGCCAGAGTGACAAGTCTGCTGAGTGTTGGTGACTTACTGCCAGAGTGACAAGTCTGCTGAGTGTTGGTGACTTACTGCCAGAGTGAAAAGTCTGCTGAGTGTTGGTGACTTACTGCCAGAGTGACAAGTGTGCTGAGTGTTGGTGACTTACTGCCAGAGTGACAAGTCTGCTGAGTGTTGGTGACTTACTGCCAGAGTGACAAGTCTGCTGAGTGTTGGTGACTTACTGCCAGAGTGACAAGTCTGCTGTGTGTTGGTGACTTACTGCCAGAGTGACAAGTCTGCTGAGTGTTGGTGACTTACTGCCAGAGTGACAAGTCTGCTGAGTGTTGGTGACTTACTGCCAGAGTGACAAGTCTGCTGAGTGTTGGTGACTTACTGCCAGAGTGACAAGTCTGCTGAGTGTTGGTGACTTACTGCCAGAATGACAAGTCTGCTGAGTGTTGGTGACTTACTGCCAGTAACAAGTCTGCTGAGTGTTGGTGACTTACTGCCAGAGTGACAAGTCTGCTGAGTGTTGGTGACTTACTGCCAGAGTGACAAGTCTGCTGATTGTTGGTGACTTACTGCCAGAGTGACAAGTCTGCTGAGTGTTGGTGACTTACTGTCAGAGTGACAAGTCTGCTGAGTGTTGGTGACTTACTGCCAGAGTGACAAGTCTGCTGAGTGTTGGTGACTTACTGCCAGAGTGACAAGTCTGCTGATTGTTGGTGACTTACTGTCAGAGTGACAAGTCTGCTGTGTGTTGGTGACTTACTGCCAGAGTAACAAGTCTGCTGAGTGTTGGTGACTTACTGCCAGAGTGACAAGTCTGCCGTGTGTTGGTGACTTACTGCCAGAGTGACAAGTCTGCTGTGTGTTGGTGACTTACTGCCAGAGTGACAAGTCTGCTGTGTGTTGGTGACTTACTGCCAGAGTGACAAGTCTGCTGAGTGTAGGTGACTTACTGTCAGAGTGACAAGTCTGCTCAGTGTTGGTGACTTACTGCCAGAGTGACAAGTCTGCTCAGTGTTGGTGACTTACTCTCAGAGTGACAAGTCTGTTGAGTGTTGGAGACTTACTGCCAGAGTGACAAGTCTGCTGTGTGTTGCTGACTTACTGTCAGAGTGACAAGTCTGCTGAGTGTTGGTGACTTACTGCCAGAGTGACAAGTCTGCTGAGTGTTGGAGACTTACTGCCAGAGTGACAAGTCTGCTGAGTGTTGGTGACTTACTGCCAGAGTGACAAGTCTGCTGAGTGTTGGTGACTTACTGCCAGAGTGACAAGTCTGCTGAGTGTTGGTGACTTACTGCCAGAGTTACAAGTCTGCTGAGTGTTGGTGACTTACTGCCAGAGTGACAAGTCTGCTGAGTGTTGGTGACTTACTGCCAGAGTGACAAGTCTGCTGAGTGTTGGTGACTTACTGCCAGAGTGAAAATTCTGCTGTGTGTTGGTGACTTACTGTCAGAGTGACAAGTCTGCTGAGTGTTGGAGACTTACTGTCAGAGTGACAAGTCTGCTGTGTCTTGGTGACTTACTGCCAGAGTGACAAGTCTGCTGAGTGTTGGAGACTTACTGCCAGAGTGACAAGTCTGCTGAGTGTTGGTGACTTACTGCCAGAGTGACAAGTCTGCTGAGTGTTGGTGACTTACTGCCAGAGTGACAAGTCTGCTGAGTGTTGGTGACTTACTGCCAGAGTGACAAGTCTGCTGTGTGTTGGTGACTTACTGCCAGAGTGACAAGTCTGCTGTGTGTTGGTGACTTACTGTCAGAGTGACAAGTCTGCTGAGTGTTGGTGACTTACTGTCAGAGTGACAAGTCTGCTGTGTGTTGGTGACTTACTGTCAGAGTGACAAGTCTGCTGTGTGTTGGTGACTTACTGCCAGAGTGACAAGTCTGCTGAGTGTTGGTGACTTACTGTCAGAGTGACAAGTCTGCTGAGTGTTGGTGACTTACTGCCACAGTGACAAGTCTGCTGAGTGTTGGTGACTTACTGTCAGAGTGACAAGTCTGATGAGTGTTGGTGACTTACTGTCAGAGTGACAAGTCTGCTGTGTGTTGGTGACTTACTGCCAGAGTGACAAGTCTGCTGAGTGTTGGTGACTTACTGTCAGAGTGACAAGTCTGCTGAGTGTTGGTGACTTACTGCCACAGTGACAAGTCTGCTGAGTGTTGGTGACTTACTGCCAGAGTTACAAGTCTGCTGTGTGTTGGTGACTTACTGCCAGAGTGACAAGTCTGCTGTGTGTTGGTGACTTACTGTCAGAGTGACAAGTCTACTGAGAGTTGGTGACTTACTGCCGGAGTGACAAGTCTGCTGTGTGTGGGTGACTTACTGTCAGAGTGACAAGTCTGCTGTGTGTTGGTGACTTACTGCCAGAGTGACAAGTCTGCTGTGTGTTGGTGACTTACTGCCAGAGTGACAAGTCTGCTGAGTGTTGGTGACTTACTGCCAGAGTGACAAGTCTGCTGAGTGTTGGTGACTTACTGTCAGAGTGACAACTCTGCTGTGTGTTGGTGACTTACTGTCAGAGTGACAAGTCTGCTCAGTGTTGGTGACTTACTGCCAGAGTGACGAGTCTGCTGAGTGTTTGTGACTTACTGCCAGAGTAACAAGTCTGCTGAGTGTTGGTGACTTACTGTCAGAGTGACAAGTCTGCTGTGTTGGTGACTTACTGCCAGAGTGACAAGTCTGCTGAGTGTTGGTGACTTACTGCCAGAATGACAAGTCTGCTCAGTGTTGGTGACTTACTGCCAGAGTGACAAGTCTGCTGTGTGTTGGTGACTTACTGTCAGAGTGACAAGTCTGCTGAGTGTTGGTGACTTACTGCCAGAGTGACAAGTCTGCTGTGTGTTGGTGACTTACTGTCAGAGTGACAAGTCTGCTGAGTGTTGGTGACTTACTGCCAGAGTGACAAGTCTGCTGAGTGTTGGTGACTTACTGTCAGAGTGACAAGTCTGCTGTGTGTTGGTGATTTACTGTCAGAGTGACAAGTCTGCTGAGTGTTGGTGACTTACTGCCAGAGTGACAGTCTGCTGAGTGTTGGTGACTTACTGCCAGAGTGACAAATCTGCTGAGTGTTGGTGACTTACTGTCAGAGTGACAAGTCTGCTGTGTTGGTGACTTACTGCCAGAGTGACAAGTCTGCTCAGTCTTGGTGACTTACTGCCAGAGTGACAAGTCTGCTCAGTGTTGGTGACTTACTGGCAGAGTGACAAGTCTGCTGAGTGTTGGTGACTTACTGTCAGAGTGACAAGTCTGCTGAGTGTTGGTGACTTACTGCCAGAGTGACAAGTCTGCTGTGTGTTGGTGACTTACTGTCAGAGTGACAAGTCTGCTGAGTGTTGGTGACTTACTGTCAGAGTGACAAGTCTGCTGAGTGTTGGTGACTTACTGCCAGAGTGACAAGTCTGCTGTGTGTTGGTGACTTACTGCCAGAGTGACAAGTCTGCTGTGTGTTGGTGACTTACTGCCAGAGTGACAAGTCTGCTGAGTGTTGGTGACTTACTGCCAGAGTGACAAGTCTGCTGTGTGTTGGTGACTTACTGCCAGAGTGACAAGTCTGCTGTGTGTTGGTGACTTACTGCCAGAGTGACAAGTCTGCTGAGAGTTGGTGACTTACTGCCAGAGTGACAAGTCTGCTGTGTGTTGGTGACTTACTGCCAGAGTGACAAGTCTGCTGACTGTTGGTGACTTACTGCCAGAGTGACAAGTCTGCTGTGTGTTGGTGACTTACTGCCAGAGTGACAAGTCTGCTGAGTGTTGGTGACTTACTGCCAGAGTGACAAGTCTGCTGTGTGTTGGTGACTTACTGTCAGAGTGACAAGTCTGCTGAGTGTTGGTGACTTACTGCCAGAGTGACAAGTCTGCTGAGTGTTGGTGACTTACTGTCAGAGTGACAAGTCTGCTGTGTGTTGGTGACTTACTGCCAGAGTGACAAGTCTGCTGAGTGTTGGTGACTTACTGTCATAGTGACAAGTCTGCTGAGTGTTGGTGACTTACTGCCAGAGTGACAAGTCTGCTGTGTTGGTGACTTACTGTCAGAGTGACAAGTCTGCTGAGTGTTGGTGACTTACTGCCAGAGTGACAAGTCTGCTGACTGTTGGTGACTTACTGTCAGAGTGACAAGTCTGCTGAGTGTTGGTGACTTACTGCCAGAGTGACAAGTCTGCTGTGTTGGTGACTTACTGCCAGAGTGACAAGTCTGCTGTGTGTTGGTGACTTACTGCCAGAGTGACAAGTCTGCTGAGTGTTGGTGACTTACTGCCATAGTGACAAGTCTGCTGAGTGTTAGTGACTTACTGCCAGAGTGACAAGTCTGCTGTGTGTTGGTGACTTACTGCCAAAGTGACAAGTCTGCTGTGTGTTGGTGACTTACTGCCAGAGTGACAAGTCTGCTGTGTGTTGGTGACTTACTGTCAGAGTGACAAGTCTGCTGTGTGTTGGTGACTTACTGCCAGAGTGACAAGTCTGCTGAGTGTTGGTGACTTACTGCCAGAGTGACAAGTCTGCTGTGTGTTGGTGACTTACTGTCAGAGTGACAAGTCTGCTGAGTGTTGGTGACTTACTGCCAGAGTGACAAGTCTGCTGTGTGTTGGTGACTTAATGCCAAAGTGACAAGTCTGCTGAGTGTTGGTGACTTACTGCCAGAGTGACAAGTCTGCTGAGTGTTGGTGACTTACTGCCAGAGTGACAAGTCTGCTGTGTGTTGGTGACTTACTGTCAGAGTGACAAGTCTGCTGAGTGTTGGTGACTTACTGCCAGAGTGACAAGTCTGCTGTGTGTTGGTGACTTACTGCCAAAGTGACAAGTTTGCTGAGTGTTGGTGACTTACTGTCAGAGTGACAAGTCTGCTGTGTGTTGGTGACTTACTACAAGAGTGACAAGTCTGCTGAGTGTTGGTGACTTACTGTCAGAGTGACAAGTCTGCTGAGTGTTGGTGACTTACTGTCAGAGTGACAAGTCTGCTGTGTGTTGGTGACTTACTGCCAGAGTGACAAGTCTGCTGAGTGTTGGTGACTTACTGTCAGAGTGACAAGTCTGCTGTGTGTTGGTGACTTACTGCCAAAGTGACAAGTCTGCTGTGTGTTGGTGACTTACTGTCAGAGTGACAAGTCTGCTGTGTGTTGGTGACTTACTGCAAGAGTGACAAGTCTGCTGTGTGTTGGTGACTTACTGCCAGAGTGACAAGTCTGCTGTGTGTTGGTGACTTACTGACTGAGTGACAAGTCTGCTGTGTGTTGGTGACTTACTGCCAGAGTGACAAGTCTGCTGTGTGTTGGTGACTTACTGACTGAATGACAAGTCTGCTGTGTGTTGGTGACTTACTGACTGAGTGACAAGTCTGCTGTGTGTTGGTGACTTACTGCCAGAGTGACAAGTCTGCTGTGTGTTGGTGACTTACTGACAGAGTGACAAGTCTGCTGTGTGTTGGTGACTTACTGCCAGAGTGACAAGTCTGCTGTGTGTTGGTGACTTACTGTCAGAGTGACAAGTCTGCTCAGTGTTGGTGACTTACTGTCAGAGTGACAAGTCTGCTGAGTGTTGGTGACTTACTGCCAGAGTGACAAGTCTGCTGAGTGTTGGTGACTTACTGCCAGAGTGACAAGTCTGCTGTGTGTTGGTGACTTACTGACAGAGTGACAAGTCTGCTGTGTGTTGGTGACTTACTGCCAGTGTTAGAAGTCTGCTGATGTCTGCTGTGGTAACTCTGTCATAAAATCGTGTGGTGGATGTTGGTATTTCATTGTTGCTGTACGTGTACCTGTGTGTACACCTGCTGTACTTGTTCACCAGTCAGTACCTGTGTGTACACCTGCTGTACATGTTCACCAGTCAGTACCTGTGTGTGCACCTGCTGTACATGTTCACCCGTCAGTACCTGTGTGTGCACCTGCTGTACATGTTCACCAGTCAGTGCCTGTGTGTACACCTGCTGTACATGTTCACCAGTCAGTACCTGTGTGTGCACCTGCTGTACATGTTCACCAGTCAGTACCTGTGTGTACACCTGCTGTACATGTTCACCAGTCAGTACCTGTGTGTGCACCTGCTGCACATGTTCACCCGTCAGTACCTGTGTGTGCACCTGCTGTACATGTTCACCCGTCAGTACCTGGGTGTACACCTGCTGTACATGTTCACCCGTCAGTACCTGTGTGTACACCTGCTGTACTTGTTCACCAGTCAGTACCTATGTGTACACCTGCTGTACATGTTCACCAGTCAGTACCTCTGTGTACACCTGCTGTACTTGTTCACCAGTCAGTACCTGGGTGTACACCTGCTGTACTTGTTCACCAGTCAGTACCTGTGTGTACACCTGCTGTACTTGTTCACCCGTCAGTACCTGTGTGTACACCTGCTGTACTTGTTCACCAGTCAGTACCTGGGTGTACACCTGCTGTACTTGTTCACCAGTCAGTACCTGTGTGTACACCTGCTGTACTTGTTCACCAGTCAGTACCTGTGTGTACACCTGCTGTACATGTTCACCCGTCAGTACCTGTGTGTACACCTGCTGTACTTGTTCACCAGTCAGTACCTGGGTGTACACCTGCTGTACTTGTTCACCAGTCAGTACCTGTGTGTACACCTGCTGTACTTGTTCACCAGTCAGTACCTGTGTGTACTCCTGCTGTACATGTTCACCCGTCAGTACCTGTGTGTACACCTGCTGTACATGTTCACCAGTCAGTACCTGTGTGTACACCTGCTGTACTTGTTCACCCGTCAGTACCTGTGTGTACACCTGCTGTACATGTTCACCCGTCAGTACCTGTGTGTACACCTGCTGTACATGTTCACCAGTCAGTACCTGTGTGTACACCTGCTGTACATGTTCACCAGTCAGTACCTGTGTGTACACCTGCTGTACTTGTTCACCCGTCAGTACCTGTGTGTACACCTGCTGTACTTGTTCACCAGTCAGTACCTGTGTGTACACCTGCTGTACATGTTCACCAGTCAGTACCTGTGTGTACACCTGCTGTACATGTTCACCCGTCAGTACCTGTGTGTACACCTGCTGTACATGTTCACCCGTCAGTACCTGTGTGTATACCTGCTGTACATGTTCACCCGTCAGTACCTGTGTGTACACCTGCTGTACATGTTCACCCGTCAGTACCTGTGTGTACACCTGCTGTATATGTTCACCCGTCAGTACCTGTGTGTACACCTGCTGTACATGTTCACCCGTCAGTACCTGTGTGTACACCTGCTGTATATGTTCACCCGTCAGTACCTGTGTGTACACCTGCTGTACATGTTCACCCGTCAGTACCTGGGTGTACACCTGCTGTACATGTTCACCCTTCAGTACCTGTGTGTACACCTGCTGTACATGTTCACCCGTCAGTACCTGTGTGTACACCTGCTGTACATGTTCACCCGTCAGTACCTGGGTGTACACCTGCTGTATATGTTCACCCATCAGTACCTGTGTGTACACCTGCTGTACATGTTCACCCGTCAGTACCTGGGTGTACACCTGCTGTACGTGTTCACCCATCAGTACCTGTGTGTACACCTGCTGTACATGTTCACCCGTCAGTACCTTGGTGTACACCTGCTGTACATGTTCACCCGTCAGTACCTGTGTGTACACCTGCTGTACATGTTCACCCGTCAGTACCTGTGTGTACAAGTGCTGTACATGTTCACCCGTCAGTACCTGTGTGTACACCTGCTGTACATGTTCACCCGTCAGTACCTGGGTGTACACCTGCTGTACATGTTCACCCGTCAGTACCTGGGTGTACATCTGCTGTACATGTTCACCAGTCAGTACCTGTGTGTACACCTGCTGTACATGTTCACCCGTCAGTACTTGGGTGTACACCTGTTGTACATGTTCACCCGTCAGTTCCTGGGTGTACACCTGCTGTACATGTTCACCCTTCAGTACCTTTATTGTACACCTGCTGTACATGTTCACCCGTCAGTACCTGGGTGTACCCCTGCTGTACATGTTCACCCGTCAGTACCTGTGTGTACACCTGCTGTACATGTTCACCCGTCAGTACCTGTGTGTACACCTGCTGTACATGTTCACCCGTCAGTACCTGGGTGTACACCTGCTGTACATGTTCACCCGTCAGTACCTGTTTGTACCCCTGCTGTACATGTTCCCCCGTCAGTACCTGGGTGTACACCTGCTGTACATGTTCACCAGTCAGTTCCTGGGTGTACACCTGCTGTACATGTTCACCCGTCAGTACCTGTGTGTACACCTGCTGTACATGTTCACCCGTCAGTACCTGTGTGTACACCTGCTGTACATGTTCACCAGTCAGTTCCTGGGTGTACACCTGCTGTACATGTTCACCCGTCAGTACCTGTGTGTACACCTGCTGTACATGTTCACCCGTCAGTACCTGTGTGTACACCTGCTGTACATGTTCACCAGTCAGTTCCTGGGTGTACACCTGCTGTACATGTTCACCCGTCAGTACCTGTGTGTACACCTGCTGTACATGTTCACCAGTCAGTACCTGGGTGTACACCTGCTGTACAGGTTCACCCGTTAGTACCTGTGTGTACACCTGCTGTACATGTTCACCCGTCAGCACCTGAGTGTACACCTGCTGTACATGTTCACCCGTCAGTACCTGGGTGTACACCTGCTGTACATGTTCACCCGTCAGCACCTGAGTGTACACCTGCTGTACATGTTCACCAGTCAGTACCTGTGTGTACACCTGCTGTACATGTTCACCCGTCAGCACCTGTGTGTACACCTGCTGTACATGTTCACCCGTCAGCACCTGTGTGTACACCTGCTGTACATGTTCACCTGTCAGTACCTGTGTGTACATCTGCTGTACATGTTCACCCGTCAGTACCTGTGTGTACACCTGCTGTACATGTTCACCAGTCAGTACCTGTGTGTACACCTGCTGTACGTGTTCACCACTCAGTACCTGGGTGTACACCTGCTGTACATGTTCACCCGTCAGTACCTGGGTGTACACCTGCTGTACATGTTCACCCGTCAGTACCTGGGTGTACACCTGCTGTACATGTTCACCAGTCAGTACCTGGGTGTACACCTGCTGTACATGTTCACCCGTCAGTACCTGGGTGTACACTTGCTGTACATGTTCACCAGTCAGTACCTGGGTGTACACCTGCTGTACATGTTCACCCGTCAGTACCTGGGTGTACACCTGCTGTACATGTTCACCCGTCAGCACCTGAGTGTACACCTGCTGTACATGTTCACCCATCAGTACCTGGGTGTACACCTGCTGTACATGTTCACCCGTCAGCACCTGAGTGTACTCCTGCTGTACATGTTCACCCGTCAGTACCTGGGTGTACACCTGCTGTACATGTTCACCCGTCAGCACCTGAGTGTACACCTGCTGTACATGTTCACCCATCAGTACCTGGGTGTACACCTGCTGTACATGTTCACCCGTCAGCACCTGAGTGTACACCTGCTGTACATGCTCACCTGTCAGTACCTGGGTGTACACCTGCTGTACATGTTCACCCATCAGTACCTGGGTGTACACCTGCCGTACATGTTCACCCGTCAGTACCTGGGTGTACACCTGCTGTACATGTTCACCCGTCAGTACCTGTGTGTACACCTGCTGTACATGTTCACCAGTCAGTTCCTGGTTGTACACCTGCTGTACATGTTCACCAGTCAGTACCTGTGTGTACACCTGCTGTACATGTTCACCAGTCAGTACCTGGGTGTACACCTGCTGTACATGTTCATCCGTCAGTACCTGGGTGTACACCTGCTGTACATGTTCACCAGTCAGTACCTGTGTGTACACCTGCTGTACATGTTCACCCGTCAGTACCTGTGTGTACACCTGCTGTACATGTTCACCAGTCAGTACCTGGGTGTACACCTGCTGTACATGTTCATCCGTCAGTACCTGGGTGTACACCTGCTGTACATGTTCACCCGTCAGCACCTGTGTGTACACCTGCTGTACATTTTCACCTGTCAGTACCTGTGTGTACACCTGCTGTACATGTTCACCCGTCAGTACCTGTGTGTACACCTGCTGTACATGTTCACCAGTCAGTACCTGTGTGTACACCTGCTGTACGTGTTCACCAGTCAGTACCTGGGTGTACACCTGCTGTACATGTTCACCCGTCAGTACCTGGGTGTACACCTGCTGTACATGTTCACCCGTCAGTACCTGGGTGTACACCTGCTGTACATGTTCACCAGTCAGTACCTGGGTGTACACCTGCTGTACATGTTCACCCGTCAGTACCTGGGTGTACACTTGCTGTACATGTTCACCAGTCAGTACCTGGGTGTACACCTGCTGTACATGCTCACCCGTCAGTACCTGGGTGTACACCTGCTGTACATGTTCACCCGTCAGTACCTGGGTGTACACCTGCTGTACTTGTTCACCCGTCAGCACCTGAGTGTACACCTGCTGTACATGTTCACCCATCAGTACCTGGGTGTACACCTGCTGTACATGTTCACCCGTCAGTACCTGGGTGTACTCCTGCTTTACATGTTCACCCGTCAGCACCTGAGTGTACACCTGCTGTACATGTTCACCCGTCAGTACCTGGGTGTACACCTGCTGTACATGTTCACCCGTCAGCATCTGAGTGTACACGTGCTGTACATGTTCACCCGTCAGCACCTGAGTGTACACCTGCTGTACATGTTCACCCGTCGGCACCTGAGTGTACACCTGCTGTACATATTCACCCGTCAGCACCTGAGTGTACACCTGCTGTACATATTCACCCGTCAGCACCTGAGTGTACACCTGCTGTACATGTTCACCCGTCAGTACCTGGGTGTACACCTGCTGTACATGTTCACCGTCAGTACCTGGGTGTACACCTGCTGTCCATGTTCACCGTCAGTACCTGGGTGTACACCTGCTGTACATGTTCACCGTCAGTACCTGGGTGTACACCTGCTGTCCATGTTCACCGTCAGTACCTGGGTGTACACCTGCTGTACATGTTCACCCTTCAATACCTGAGTGTACACCTGCTGTACATGTTCACCCGTCAGTAAAAATGGGTAACTGGATGTTAGGTGACTGGTGTGGGTCGCATCCTAAGATAAAATGGACCTAACTATCCGGAATGAACGAATGTAAGGTAGGACAGAACAGGTGAATAACAGCGCTGGTGGAGAAGACAGAACAGGTGAATAACAGCGCTGGTGGAGAAGACAGAACAGGTGAATAACAGCGCTGGTGGAGAAGACAGAACAGGTGAATAACAGCGCTGGTGGAGAAGACAGAACAGGTGAATAACAGCGCTGGTGGAGAAGACAGAACAGGTGAATAACAGCGCTGGTGGAGAAGACAGAACAGGTGAATAACAGCGCTGGTGGGGACGTCAGAACAGGTGAATAACAGCGCTGGTGGGGACGTCAGAACAGGTGAATAACAGCGCTGGTGGGGACGTCAGAACAGGTGAATAACAGCGCTGGTGGAGAAGACAGAACAGGTGAATAACAGCGCTGGTGGGGACGTCAGAACAGGTGAATAACAGCGCTGGTGGGGACGTCAGAACAGGTGAATAACAGCGCTGGTGGGGACGTCAGAACAGGTGAATAACAGCGCTGGTGGGGACGTCAGAACAGGTGAATAACAGCGCTGGTGGGGACGTCAGAACAGGTGAATAACAGCGCTGGTGGGGACGTCAGAACAGGTGAATAACAGCGCTGGTGGGGACGTCAGAACAGGTGAATGACAGCGCTGTTGGGGAGTGTCCACAGTGGTAGACTAAGTTCCAGGGTTTACCCCAGCTACTTGGTCATCCTGGAACAGACTTAAGAATCAGGAATAGCAGGCTTAGTTGCGACGGTCTTATGGAAGTTGGATGTCTACAGACTTGTCAAGGTGGCAGCAGGTTACGTGGGAGGAGAGGGAAGGCAGGGAAGATCATCAGAGGGCAGCATACTGGTGGTGTTGTATGACGCGATTGAGGTGGCAGGTTTGAAGAACCATTCTTAAATTTCTTGAAGCTGCTTCTGGAGAGGTAGTTAACTTTTGTCTTGTTTCCAGAAGCGATTCAAAGAGACTTGAGGAATTCCAGAACTTGGGTGTGAGGTGATGAGATTGTTCGCAGGCAAACCTGACAGTTCCAGTACCGAGGCCTTTGTAGAGAACAGTGTAGGTCATGGTGTCAGTGTTTGATGGAGCTGTGCAGAAGGTAAGGTTTTCCTATGTTGGTGTCTTCTTCTTCTGACGTAGATTCAGTAGACGAGTCTACCATGGTGCTAGCAGGTGACTGAGGGTAGACAGGTACAGTGAAGAGGTGTACTGGAGGTGTAACATCAGGTTGGGAGGCGGTGGTGCAGGCAGCATGAGCGGTGGTGTCAGAGGTTGTGGAAGATGCAAGAACAGCTGTTTTGGGCAGTAGGAGACAGGTCAGCAGGTGTACTGAAGCTAACTACGTTAGGAAGACTCCTGAGGATGTCAGCCGAAGGTGGTGTTGAATGTCCCTAGGTTGGCTGCATTCGCAAGATGCACATCAAACACCATGCAAGACAACAACTTGGAGGGACCCGCATCTGGAAGTGGAGAGACGGAGGTGCTGGACAGAGATGACTGCTGCGTAGTTTCAAGATCTGGAAGTGGAGAGAGGAAGGTGCTGGACAGAAATGACTGCTGCGTAGCTTCAAGATCTGGAAGTGGAGAGAGGAAGGTGCTGGACAGAAATGACTGCTGCGTAGCTTCAAGATCTGGAAGTGGAGAGAGGGAGGTGCTGGACAGAAATGACTGCTGCGTAGCTTCAAGATCTGGAAGTGGAGAGAGGGAGGTGCTGGACAGAAATGACTGCTGCGTAGTTTCAAGATCTGGAAGTGGAGAGAGGGAGGTGCTGGACAGAGATGACTGCTGCGTAGTTTCAAGATCTGGAAGTGGAGAGAGGGAGGTGCTGGACAGAGATGACTGCTGCGTAGTTTCAAGATCTGGAAGTGGAGAGAGGGAGGTGCAGGACAGAAATGACTGCTGCGTAGCTTCAAGATCTGGAAGTGGAGAGACGGAGGTGCTGGACAGAGATGACTGCTGCGTAGCTTCAAGAATTTTCCTGGTATCAGATTGTACTCTTGTTATGGCGACATATGTCGGCGATTTGTTGCTGCCCTTCTCACCTTGTTTGATTTTCTTGGTCAGCACTTCCTTCTTTAGTGGGCATTGGGCTGCAAGGGTATGATGGGTACCCATGCAGTTGAGGCGTTGAAATCGTAACCATCTTTTCCGCAGTTGGAACAAAATTTCTTGGGTGATAAATGGTCCTGGAAACCGACAAGTTGAACTTTGAGACACTTATGCAACATATGGGAATCTTCATTGAGGAAACGTTTCGCCACACAGTGGCTTCATCAGTCCAATACTGTTTCGCCACTGTATGATAACACGTTACATCAATGAAGATTCCCATTTATCAGATCTGTCAGACACTGTATCATCATGGGATCTTAAGACAAAGAATTCTTCAACGCTTCTCCAACCCTAGGACGAAGACCTACTTCGACTAGTGGATGGTACCACTATGACCCCGCCTCCTCCTGCTTACACTAGTGGATGGTTCCACTATGACCCCGCCTCCTCCTGCTTACACTAGTGGATGGTACCACTATGACCCCGCCTCCTCCTGCTTACACTAGTGGATGGTACCACTATGACCCCGCCTCCTCCTGCTTACACTAGTGGATGGTACCACTGTGACCCTGCCTCCTCCTGCTTACACTAGTGGATGGTACCACGGTGACCCTGCCTCCTCCTGCTTACACTAGTGGATGGTACCACGGTGACCCCCGCCTCCTCCTGCTTACACTAGTGGATGGTACCACTGTGACCCCGCCTCCTCCTGCTTACACTAGTGGATGGTACCACTGTGACCCTGCCTCCTCCTGCTTACACTAGTGGATGGTACCACTGTGACCCTGCCTCCTCCTGCTTACACTAGTGGATGGTACCACTGTGACCCTGCCTCCTCCTGCTTACACTAGTGGATGGTACCACTGTGACCCCACCTCCTCCTGCTTACACTAGTGGATGGTACCACTGTGACCCCGCCTCCTCCTGCTTACACTAGTGGATGGTACCACTGTGACCCTGCCTCCTCCTGCTTACACTAGTGGATGGTACCACTGTGACCCTGCCTCCTCCTGCTTACACTAGTGGATGGTACCACTGTGACCCTGCCTCCTCCTGCTTACACTAGTGGATGGTACCACTGTGACCCTGCCTCCTCCTGCTTACACTAGTGGATGGTACCACTGTGACCCCACCTCCTCCTGCTTACACTAGTGGATGGTACCACCATGACCCCGCCTCCTCCTGCTTACACTAGTGGATGGTACCACTGTGACCCCGCCTCCTCCTGCTTACACTAGTGGATGGTACCACTATGACCCCGCCTCCTCCTGCTTACACTAGTGGATGGTACCACTATGACCCCGCCTCCTCCTGCTTACACTAGTGGATGGTACCACTGGGACCCCGCCTCCTCCTGCTTACACTAGTGGATGGTACCACTGTGACCCTGCCTCCTCCTGCTTACACTAGTGGATGGTACCACTGTGACCCTGCCTCCTCCTGCTTACACTAGTGGATGGTACCACTGTGACCCTGCCTCCTCCTGCTTACACTAGTGGATGGTACCACTGTGACCCTGCCTCCTCCTGCTTACACTAGTGGATGGTACCACTGTGACCCTGCCTCCTCCTGCTTACACTAGTGGATGGTACCACTGTGACCCTGCCTCCTCCTGCTTACACTAGTGGATGGTACCACTGTGACCCTGCCTCCTCCTGCTTACACTAGTGGATGGTACCACTAAAACCCCGCCTCCTCCTGCTTACACTAGTGGATGGTACCACTATGACCCTGCCTCCTCCTGCTTACACTAGTGGATGGTACCACTGTGACCCCGCCTCCTCCTACTTACACTAGTGGATGGTACCACTGTGACCCTGCCTCCTCCTGCTTACACTAGTGGATGGTACCACTGTGACCCTGCCTCCTCCTGCTTACACTAGTGGATGGTACCACTGTGACCCTGCCTCCTCCTGCTTACACTAGTGGATGGTACCACTGTGACCCTGCCTCCTCCTGCTTACACTAGTGGATGGTACCACTGTGACCCTGCCTCCTCCTGCTTACACTAGTGGATGGTACCACTGTGACCCTGCCTCCTCCTGCTTACACTAGTGGATGGTACCACTGTGACCCTGCCTCCTCCTGCTTACACTAGTGGATGGTACCACTGTGACCCTGCCTCCTCCTGCTTACACTAGTGGATGGTACCACTAAAACCCCGCCTCCTCCTGCTTACACTAGTGGATGGTACCACTATGACCCTGCCTCCTCCTGCTTACACTAGTGGATGGTACCACTGTGACCCCGCCTCCTCCTGCTTACACTAGTGGATGGTACCACTGTGACCCTGCCTCCTCCTGCTTACACTAGTGGATGGTACCACTGTGACCCTGCCTCCTCCTGCTTACACTAGTGGATGGTACCACTGTGACCCTGCCTCCTCCTGCTTACACTAGTGGATGGTACCACTGTGACCCTGCCTCCTCCTGCTTACACTAGTGGATGGTACCACTGTGACCCTGCCTCCTCCTGCTTACACTAGTGGATGGTACCACTATAACCCCGCCTCCTCCTGCTTACACTAGTGGATGGTACTACTGGGACCCCGCCTCCTCCTGCTTACACTAGTGGATAGCACCACTGTGACCCCGCCTCCTCCTGCTTACACTAGTGGATAGTACCACTGTGACCCCGCCTCCTCCTGCTTACACTAGTGGATGGTACCACTGTGACCCTGCCTCCTCCTGCTTACACTAGTGGATAGTACCACTATAACCCCGCCTCCTCCTGCTTACACTAGTGGAGGGTACCACTGTGACCCCGCCTCCTCCTGCTTACACTAGTGGATGGTACCACTATGACCCCGCCTACTCCTGCTTACACTAGTGGATGGTACCACTATGACCTCGCCTCCCCCTGCTTACACTAATGGATGATACCACTATGACCCCGCCTCCCCCTACTTACACTAGTGGATGGTACCACTATGACCCCGCCTCCTCCTGCTTACACAAGTGGAGGGTACCACTATGACCCCGCCTCCTCCTGCTTACACTAGTGGATGGTACCACTATGACCCCGCCTACTCCTGCTTCCACTAGTGGATGGTACAACTATGACCCCGCCTCCTCCTGCTTACGCTAGTGGATGGTACCACTATGACCCCGCCTCCTCCTGCTTACACTAGTGGATGGTACCACTATGACCCCGCTTACTCCTGCTTGCACTAGTGGATGGTACACTCGTTGAAGGGTAAATACCGGAGGAATGTTTTCTAATATAAGGGTGAAGGTGGGTTCCAGTGATGGTAGTATCAGAGGGGTGAAGGTGGGTTCCACTGATGGTAGTATCAGAGGGGTGAAGGTGGGTTCCAGTGATGGTAGTATCAGAGGAGTGAAGGTGGGTTCCAGTGATGGCAGTATCAGAGGAGTGAACGTGGGTTCCAGTGAGGGCAGTATCAGAGGGGTGAAGGTGGGTTCCAGTGATGGTAGTATCAGAGGGGTGAAGGTGGGTTCCAGTGATGGTAGTATCAGAGGGGTGAAGGTGGGTTCCAGTGATGGTAGTATCAGAGGTGTGAAGGTGGGTTCCAGTGATGGTAGTATCAGAGGGGTGAAGGTGGGTTCCAGTGATGGTAGTATCAGAAGGGTGAAGGTGGGTTCCAGTGATGGCAGTATCAGAGCGGTGAAGGTGGGTTCCAGTGATGGTAGTATCAGAGGGGTGAAGGTGGGTTCCAGTGATGGCAGTATCAGAGGGGTGAAGGTGGGTTCTAGTGATGGTAGTATCAGAGGAGTGAAGGTGGGTTCCAGTGATGGCAGTATCAGAGGGGTGAAGGTGGGTTCCACTGATGGTAGTATCAGAGGGGTGAAGGTGGGTTCCAGTGATGGTAGTATCAGAGGACTGAAGGTGGGTTCCAGTGATGGCAGTATCAGAGGAGTGAAGGTGTGTTCCAGTGATGGTAGTATCAGAGGAGTGAAGGTGGGTTCTAGTGATGGTAGTATCAGAGGAGTGAAGGTGGGTTCCAGTGATGGCAGAATCATAAAAGTGAAGGTGGGTTCCAGTGATGGTAGTATCAGAGGAGTGAAGGTGGGTTCCAGTGATGGAAGCATCAGTGGAGTGAAGGTGGGTTCCAGTGATGGCAGTATCAGAGGAGTGAAGGGGGTTTCCAGTGATGGTAGTATCAGAGGGGTGTAGGTGGGTTCCAGTGATGGTAGTATCAGAGGGGTGAAGGTGGGTTCCAGTGATGGTAGTATCAGAGGGGTGA
This sequence comes from Cherax quadricarinatus, assembly GCF_038502225.1. Lineage (NCBI taxonomy): Eukaryota > Metazoa > Arthropoda > Malacostraca > Decapoda > Parastacidae > Cherax > Cherax quadricarinatus. Next base: position 122,775 of record NW_027195190.1, on the reverse strand, counting down.
AAGTGGGTTCCAGTGATGGTAGTATCAGAGGAGTGAAGGTGGGTTCCAGTGATGGTGGTATCAGAGGAGTGAAGGTGGGTTCCAGTGATGGTGGTATCAGAGGAGTGAAGGTGGGTTCCAGTGATGGTAGTATCAGAGGAGTGAAGGTGGGTTCCAGTGATGGTAGTATCAGAGGAGTGAAGGTGGGTTCCAGTGATGGTAGTATCAGAGGAGTGAAGGTGTGTTCCAGTGATGGTAGTATCAGAGGAGTGAAGGTGGGTTCCAGTGATGGTAGTATCAGAGGAGTGAAGGTGGGTTCCAGTGATTGTGGTATCAGAGGAGTGAAGGTGGGTTCCAGAGATGATAGTATCAGAGGGGTGAAGGTGGGTTCCAGTGATTTTAGTATCAGAGGGGTGAAGGTGGGTTCCAGAGATGATAGTATCAGAGGGGTGAAGGTGGGTTTCAGTGATTGTGGTATCAGAGGAGTGAAGGTGGGTTCCAGAGATGATAGTATCAGAGGGGTGAAGGTGGGTTTCAGTGATTTTAGTATCAGAGGGGTGAAGGTGGGTTTCAGTGATGGTAGTATCAGAGGAGTGAAGGTGGGTTCCAGTGATGATAGTATCAGAGGGGTGAAGGTGGGTTTCAGTGATGATAGTATCAGAGGGGTGAAGGTGGGTTCCAGTGATGGTAGTATCAGAGGAATGAAGGTGGGTTCCAGTGATAACAGAATCAGAGGAGATAAAGTGGGTTCCAGTGATGGTAGTATCAGAGGAGTGAAGGTGGGTTCCAGTGATGGTAGTACCAGAAGAGTGAAGGTGGGTTCCAGTGATGGTAGTATCAGAGGAGTGAAGGTGGGTTCCAGTGATGGTAGTATCAGTGGAGTGAAGGTGGGTTCCAGTGATGGTAGTATCAGAGGAGTGAAGGTGGGTTCCAGTGATGGTAGAATCAGAGGAGTGAAGGTGGGTTCCAGTGATGGTGGTATCAGAGGAGTGAAGGTGGGTTTCAGTGATGGTAGTATCAGAGGGGTGAAAGTGGGTTCCAGTGATGATAGTATCACAGGGGTGAAGGTGGGTTTCAGTGATGGTAGTATCAGAGGGGTGAAGGTGGGTTTCAGTGATGGTAGTATCAGAGGGGTGAAGGTGGGTTTCAGTGATGGTAGTATCAGAGGAGTGAAGGTGGGTTCCATTGATGGTAGTATCAGAGGAGTGAAGGTGGGTTCCAGTGATGGTAGTATCAGAGGAGATGAGGTGGGTTCCAGTGATGGTAGTATCAGAGGAGTGAAGGTGGGTTCCAGTGATGGTAGTATCAGAAGAGTGAAGGTGGGTTCCAGTGATAGTAGTATCAGTGGAGTGAAGGTGGGTTCCAGTGATGGTAGTATCAGAGGAGTGAAGATGGGTTTCAGTGATAGTAGTATCAGTGGAGTGAAGGTGGGTTCCAGTGATGGTAGTATCAGAGGAGTGAAGGTGGGTTCCAGTGATGGTAGTATCAGAAGAGTGAAGGTGGGTTCCAGTGATAGTAGTATCAGTGGAGTGAAGGTGGGTTCCAGTGATGTTAGTATCAGAGGTGTAAAGGTGGGTTCCAGTGATGGTAGCATCAGAAGAGTGAAGGTGGGTTCCAGTGATAGAGGTATCAGAGGAGTGAAGGTGGGTTCCATATATGGTAGTATCAGAGGGATGAAGGTGGGTTCCAGTGATCGTGGTATCAGAGGAGTGAAGGTGGGTTCCATATATGGTAGTATCAGAGCGATGAAGGTGGGTTCCAGTGATCGAAGCATCAGAGGAGTGAAGGTGGGTTCCAGTGAAGGTAATATTAAAGGGGTGAAGGTGGGTTCCACTGATGGTAGTATCAGAGTGGTTAAGGTGGGTTCCAGTGATGGTAGTATCAGAGGGGTTAATGTGGGTTCCAGTGATGGTAGTATCAGAGCGATGAAGGTGGGTTCCAGTGAATGTAATATCAGAGGGGTGAAGGTGGGTTCCACTGATGGTAGTATCAGAGTGGTTAAGGTGGGTTCCAGTGATGGTAGTATCAGAGGAGTGAAGGTGGGTTCCAGTGAGGGCAGTATCAGGGGAGTGAGGCTGTGTTCCAGTAATGGTAGTATCAGAGGTGTGAAGGTGGGTTCCAGTGATGGTGGTGTCAGATGAGTGAAGGTGGGTTCCAGTGATGGTAGTATCAGAGGAGTGAAGGTGGGTTCCAGAGATGGTGGTGTCAGATGAGTGAAGGTGGGTTCCAGTGATGGTAGTATCAGAGGAGTGAAGGTGGGTTCCAGAGATGGTGGTGTCAGATGAGTGAAGGTGGGTTCCAGTGACGGTAGTATCATAGGAGTGAAGGTGGGTTCCAGTGATGGTAGTATCAGAGGAGTGAAGGTGGGTTCCAGTGATGGTAGTATCAGAGGAGTGAAGGAGGGTTCCAGTGATGGCAGTATCAGAGGTGTGATGGTGGGCTCCAGTGATGGCAGTATCAGAGGAGTGAAGGTGGGTTCCAGTGATGGTAGTATCAGAGGAGTGAAGGTGGGTTCCAGTTATGGTAGTATCAGAGGAGTGAAGGTGGGTTCAAGTGATGGTAGTATCAGAGGAGTGAAGGTGGGTTCCAGTTATGGTAGTATCAGAGGAGTGAAGGTGGGTTCAAGTGATGGTAGTATCAGAGGAGTGAAGGTGGGTTTCAGTGATGGCAGTATCAGAGGTGTGAAGGTGGGTCCAGTGATGGTGGAATCAGATGAGTGAAGGTGGGTTTCAGTGATGGTAGTATCAGACGGGTGAAGGTGGGTTCCAGTGATGATAGTATCAGAGGGGTGAAGGTGGGTTTCAGTGATGGTAGTATCAGAGGAATGAAGGTGGGTTCCAGTGATGGTAGTATCAGAGGAGTGAAGGAGGGTTCCAGTGATGGTAGTATCAGAGGAGAGAAGGTGGGTTCCAGTGATGGTAGCATCAGAAGAGTGACGGTGGGTCCCAGTGATGGTAGTATCAGAGGAGTGAAGGTGGGTTCCAGTGATGGTGGTATTAGAGGAGTAAAGGTGGGTTCCAGGGATAGTAGTATCAGAGGAGTGAAGGTGGGCTCCAGTGATGGCAGCATCAGAGGAGTGAAGGTGGGTTCCAATGATGGGAGAATCGGAGGGGTGAAGGTGGGTTCCAGTGATGGCAGTATCAGAGGGGTGAAGGTGGGTTCCAGAGATGGTAGTATCAGAGGAGTGAAGGTGAGTTCCAGTGATGGTAGTATCAGAGGGGTGAAGGTGGGTTCCAGTGATGGTGATATCAAAGGTGTGAAGGTGTGTTCCAGTGATGGTAGTATCAGAGTTGTGAAGGTGGGTTCCAGTGATGGTAGTATCAGAGGTGTGAAGGTGGGTTCCAGTGATGGTGGTATCAGAGGTGTGAAGGTGGGTTCCAGTGATGGTGGTATCAGAGGTGTGAAGGTGGGTTCCAGTGATGGTGGTATCAGAGGTGTGAAGGTGGGTTCCAGTGATGGTAGTATCAGAGGGGTGAAGGTGGGTTCCAGTGATGGTAGTATCAGAGGTGTGAAGGTGGGTTCCAGTGATGGTGGTATCAGATGTGTGAAGGTGGGTTCCAGTGATGGTGGTATCAGAGGTGTGAAGGTGGGTTCCAGTGATGGTAGTATCAGAGGTGTGAAGGTGGGTTCCAGTGATGGTAGTATCAGAGGTGTGAAGGTGGGTTCCAGTGGTGGTAGTATCAGAGGTTTGAAGGTGGGTTCCAGTGATGGTGGTATCAGAGGAGTGAAGGTGGGTTCCAGTGATGGTGGTATCAGAGGGGTGAAGGTGGGTTCCAGTGATAGTAGTATCAGAGGTGTGAAGGTGGGTTCCAGTTGTGGTGGTATCAGAGGTGTGAAGGTGGGGTCCTGTGATGGTAGTATCAGAATGGTGAAGGTGGGTTCCAGTGATGGTAGTATCAGAGGTGTGAAGGTGGGTTCCAGTGATGGTGGTATCAGAGGTGTGAAGGTGGGTTCCAGTGATGGTAGTATCAGAGGTGTGAAGGTGGGTTCCAGTCGTGGTAGTATCAGAGGTTTGAAGGTGGGTTCCAGTGATGGTGGTATCAGAGGAGTGAAGGTGGGTTCCAGTGATGGTGGTATCAGAGGAGTGAAGGTGGGTTCCAGTGATGGTAGTATCAGAGGAGTGAAGGTGGGTTCCACTGATGGTGGTATCAGAGGAGTGAAGGTGGGTTCCAGTGATAGTGGTATCAGAGGAGTGAAGGTGGGTTCCAATGATGGTAGTATCAGAGGAGTGAAGGTGGGTTCCAGTGATGGTGGTATGAGAGGAGTGAAGGTGGGTTCCAGTGATGGTGGTATCAGAGGAGTGAAGGTGTGTTCCAGTGATGGTAGTATCAGAGGAGTGAAGGTGGGTGCCAGTGATGGTAGTATCAGAGGAGTGAAGGTGGGTTCCAGTGATGGTAGTATCAGAGGAGCGAAGGTGGGTTCCAGTGATTTTGGTATCAGAGGAGTGAAGGTGGGTTCCAGTGATGGTAGTATCAGAGGAGTGAAGGTGGGTTCCAGTGATGGTGGTATCAGAGGATTGAAGGTGGGTTCCATTGATGGTAGTATCAAAGGGGTGAAGGTGGGTTCCAGTGATGGTGGTATCAGAGGAATGAAGGTGGGTTCCATTGATGGTAGTATCAGAGGAGTGAAGGTGGGTTCCAGTGATGGTGGTGTGAGAGGAGTGAAGGTGGGTTCCAGTGATGGTGGTATCAGAGGAGTGAAGGTGGGTTCCAGTGATGGTGGTATCAGAGGAGTGAAGGTGTTTTCCAGTGATGGTAGTATCAGAGGAGTGAAGGTGGGTTCCAGTGATGATGGTATCAGAGGAGTGAAGGTGGGTTCCATTGATGGTAGTATCAGTAGAGTGAACCTGGTTACCTGGAGGTAACCTGGAGGTTATTCCGGGGATCAACGCCCCTGGCCCACGACCAGGCCTCCCGATGAATCAGGTCCTGATCAACTAGGCTGTTACTGCTGGCCGCATGCAGTCCAACGTACGAGCCACAGCCCGGCTGATCCGGCACTGACTTTACGTATCTGTCCAGCTCTCTCTGGAAGGCAGCCAAGGGTTTATTGGCAATTCCCCTAATGCTTGATGGGAGGCTGTTGAACAGTCTTGGGCCCCGGACACTTACAGTGTTTTCCCTTAGTGTACCAATGGCGCCCCTACTTCTTATTGGTGGCATTTTGCATCGCCTGCCCAGTCTTTTACTTTCGTAGGGAGTGATTTCTGTGTGCAGATTTGGGACCATTCCTTCCAAGATTTTCCAAGTGTAGATTATGATATATCTCTCCCTCCTGCGTTCCAACGAGTACAAGTCAAGTGCTTCCAAGCGTTCCCAGTAGTTAAGGTGCTTGACAGAACTTATACGTGCAGTAAAGGATCTCTGTACACTCTCTAGATCTGCGATTTCACATGCTTTGAATGGAGATGTTAATGTACAGCAGTATTCCAGCCTAGAGAGAACAAGTGATTTGAAAAGGATCATCATGGGCTTGGCATCTCTCGTTTTGAAAGTTCTCATTATCCATCCTATCATTTTCTTTGCACGTGCGATCGTGGCACTGTTGTGATCCTTGAAAGTGAGATCCTCAGACATTACTACTCCCAGGTCCCTTACATTATTTTTCCGCTCTATTGTATGGCCGGAGTCAGTAGTATACTCTGTTCTAGTTATTATCTCCTCCAGTTTTCCATAACGGAGTAGTTGGAATTTGTCCTCATTGAACATCATATTGTTTACCGTCGCCCACTGGAAAACTTTGTTTATATCTTCTTGGAGGTTAACCGCGTCCTCAGCAGATGACAGCCTCATGCAGATCCTAGTATCATCCGCAAAGGATGATACGGTGCTGTGGTGTATATCTCTGTCTATGTCTGATATGAGGATAAGGAATAAGATGGGGGCGAGTACTGTGCCTTGTGGAACAGAGCTCTTCACTATGGCAGCCTCCGATTTAACTCTGTTGGCCACTACTCTTTGTGTTCGATTTGTTAGAAAGTTGAAGATCCATCTATCACTTTCCCAGTTATTCCTTTAGCACGTATTTTATGGGCTATTACGCCATGATCGCATTTGTCAAATGCTTTTGCAAAGTCTGTGTATATTACATCTGCATTCTGATTTTCTTCCAGTGCATCCAAGACCATATCATAGTGATCCAGTAGTTGTGAGAGGCAGGAGTGACCATCCAAGACCATATCATAGTGATCCAGTAGTTGTGAGAGGCAGGAGTGACCATCCAAGACCATATCATAGCGGTCCAGTAGTTGTGAGAGGCAGGAGTGACCATCCAAGACCATATCATAGTGATCCAGTAGTTGTGAGAGGCAGGAGCGACCATCCAAGACCATATCATAGCGGTCCAGTAGTTGTGAGAGGCAGGAGCGACCATCCAAGACCATATCATAGTGATCCAGTAGTTGTGAGAGGCAGGAGCGACCATCCAAGACCATATCATAGTGATCCAGTAGTTGTGAGAGGCAGGAGTGACCATCCAAGACCATATCATAGTGATCCAGTAGTTGTGAGAGGCAGGAGCGACCTGCCCTGAACCCATGTTGCCCTGGATTGTGCAGATTTTGGGAATCCAGGTGATTTGCAATCCTGCTTCTTAGCACTCTTTCAAAGATTTTTATGATGTGGGACGTCAGAGCTATTGGTCTATAGTTCTTAGCTAATGCTTTGCTGCCACCTTTATGGAGTGGGGCTATATCCGTTGTTTTTAGTGACTGTGGAATTTCACCCATGTCCAAGCTCCTCCTCCATAGTGTACTTAGGGCACGCGAGAGGGGTTTCTTGCAGTTCTTAATGAACACAGAGTTCCACGAGTCTGGGCCCGGGGCTGAGTGCATAGGCATGTTGTCAATGGCTTTTTCGAAATCTATCGGAGTTAGGGTAATGTCGGAAATCTGGCATACATTTATAGAGTTTTGAGGCTCATTCATGAAGAAATCATTTGGGTCGTCGATCCTCAGACCGATTAGTGGTTCACTAAACACAGAGTCGTACTGGGATTTCAATATTTCACTCATTTCCTTGTTGTCATCTGTGTAAGTCCCATCCTGTCTGAGTAAGTCCCATCCTGCCTGAGTAAGTCCCATCCTGTCTGAGTAAGTCCCATCCTGCCTGAGTAAGTCCCATCCTGCCTGAGTAAGTTCCATCCTGCCTGAGTAAGTCCCATCCTGTCTCTCCTGGTTCCTGTAAGCGTCATTTAACTTAAGTTTGATAGTTTCCACTTCCCTGGTCAGCGCCTCCTTTCGTGTATCAGATATTCTAGCACTCCTGAGGAGTTCAGTAACTCTTCGTCGTCTTCTGTAGAGGGAGCGTCTTTCTCTCTCCAGTTTACTCCTGCTCTTCTTCTTTCTTAGGGGAATATGCCTAGAACATGCTTCAGCTGCCAGGAAGTTGATCCTTTCAAGGCACTGGTTTGGATCCATGTCATTTAAGACATCTTCCCAACATGTTTCGTTTAGGACATGGTTTACCTGGTCCCAGTTGATGTTCTTGTTGTTGAAGTTGTATTTTGTGAAGACACCTTCACAGGTACATGCATTCTGCTGTTCAGGACCCCTATGCATGTACGTCTGGACTTCGATTAGGTTGTGATCGGAATTAGTTGTTTTTGATATTCTTATGTCTCTTATCAGGTCCTCATTATTTGTGAAGATAAGGTCAAGTGTGTTTTCTAGTCTTGTTGGCTCCACTATCTGCTGCCTTAAGGTGTGTTTCTCGCAGAGACTTAGTAGCTCATGTGTGTGTGACCTTTCATCTGCGCTACCTCCGGGGATTCTTTCAGCTATAACATTATTCGCTACATTCTTCCATTTTGTATGCCTTAGGCTGAAATCACCAGTGATGGTGGTATCAGAGGAGTGAAGGTGGGTTCCACTGATGGTGGTATCAGAGGAGTGAAGGTGGGTTCCACTGATGGTGGTATCAGAGGAGTGAAGGTGGGTTCCACTGATGGTGGTATCAGAGGAGTGATTGTGGGTTCCAGTGATGGTGGTATCAGAGGAGTGAAGGTGGGTTCCACTGATGGTGGTATCAGAGGAGTGATTGTGGGTTCCAGTGATGGTGGTATCAGAGGAGTGAAGGTGGGTTCCACTGATGGTGGTATCAGAGGAGTGATTGTGGGTTCCAGTGATGGTGGTATCAGAGGAGTGAAGGTGGGTTCCACTGATGGTGGTATCAGAGGAGTGAAGGTGGGTTCCACTGATGGTGGTATCAGAGGAGTGAAGGTGGGTTCCACTGATGGTGGTATCAGAGGAGTGAAGGTGGGTTCCACTGATGGTGGTATCAGAGGAGTGAAGGTGGGTTCCAGTGATGGTGGTATCAGAGGAGTGAAGGTGGGTTCCACTGATGGTGGTATCAGAGGAGTGAAGGTGGGTTCCAGTGATGGTAGTATCAGAGGAGTGAAGGTGGGTTCCACTGATGGTGGTATCAGAGGAGTGAAGGTGGGTTCCAGTGATGGTGGTATCAGAGGAGTGAAGGTGGGTTCCACTGATGGTGGTATCAGAGGAGTGAAGGTGGGTTCCACTGATGGTGGTATCAGAGGAGTGAAGGTGGGTTCCACTGATGGTGGTATCAGAGGAGTGAAGGTGGGTTCCACTGATGGTGGTATCAGAGGAGTGAAGGTGGGTTCCAGTGATGGTGGTATCAGAGGAGTGAAGGTGGGTTCCACTGATGGTGGTATCAGAGGAGTGAAGGTGGGTTCCACTGATGGTGGTATCAGAGGAGTGAAGGTGGGTTCCAGTGATGGTGGTATCAGAGGAGTGAAGATGGGTTCCACTGATGGTGGTATCAGAGGAGTGAAGGTGGGTTCCACTGATGGTGGTATCAGAGGAGTGAAGGTGGGTTCCAGTGATGGTGGTATCAGAGGAGTGAAGATGGGTTCCACTGATGGTGGTATCAGAGGAGTGAAGGTGGGTTCAAGTGATGGTGGTATCAGAGGAGTGAAGGTGGGTTCCACTGATGGTGGTATCAGAGGAGTGAAGGTGGGTTCCACTGATGGTGGTATCAGAGGAGTGAAGGTGGGTTCCACTGATGGTGGTATCAGAGGAGTGAAGGTGGGTTCCAGTGATGGTGGTATCAGAGGAGTGAAGATGGGTTCCACTGATGGTGGTATCAGAGGAGTGAAGGTGGGTTCAAGTGATGGTGGTATCAGAGGAGTGAAGGTGGGTTCCACTGATGGTGGTATCAGAGGAGTGAAGGTGGGTTCCAGTGATGGTGGTATCAGAGGAGTGAAGGTGGGTTCCAGTGATGGTAGTATCAGAGGGGTGAAGGTGGGTTCCAGTGATGGTAGTATCAGAGGGGTGAAGGTGGGTTCCAGTGATGGTAGTATCAGAGGAGTGAAGGTGGGTTCCAGTGATGGTAGTATCAGAGGGGTGAAGGTGGGTTCCAGTGATGGTAGTATCAGAGGGGTGAAGGTGTGTTCCAATGATGGTAGTATCAGAGGAGTGAAGGTGGGTTCCAGTGATGGTAGTATCAGAGGGGTGAAGGTGGGTTCCAGTGAAGGTAGTATCAGAGGGGTGAAGGTGGGTTCCAATGATGGTAGTATCAGAGGAGTGAAGGTGGGTTCCAGTGATGGTAGTATCAGAGGGGTGAAGGTGGGTTCCAGTGATGGTAGTATCAGAGGGGTGAAGGTGGGTTCCAGTGATGGTAGTATCAGAGGGGTGAAGGTGTGTTCCAGTGATGGTAGTATCAGAGGAGTGAAGGTGTGTTCCAGTGATGGTAGTATCAGAGGGGTGAAGGTGGGTTCCAATGATGGTAGTATCAGAGGGGTGAAGGTGGGTTCCAATGATGGTAGTATCAGAGGGGTGAAGGTGGGTTCCAGTGATGGTAGTATCAGTGGGGTGAAGGTGGGTTCCAATGATGGTAGTATCAGAGGAGTGAAGGTGGGTTCCAGTGATGGTAGTATCAGAGGGGTGAAGGTGGGTTCCAGTGATGGTAGTATCAGAGGGGTGAAGGTGGGTTCCAGTGATGGTAGTATCAGAGGGGTGAAGGTGTGTTCCAATGATGGTAGTATCAGAGGGGTGAAGGTGGGTTCCAGTGATGGTAGTATCAGAGGGGTGAAGGTGGGTTCCAGTGATGGTAGTATCAGTGGGGTGAAGGTGGGTTCCAATGATGGTAGTATCAGAGGAGTGAAGGTGGGTTCCAGTGATGGTAGTATCAGAGGGGTGAAGGTGGGTTCCAATGATGGTAGTATCAGAGGGGTGAAGGTGGGTTCCAGTGATGGTAGTATCAGAGGGGTGAAGGTGGGTTCCAGTGATGGTAGTATCAGAGGGGTGAAGGTGGGTTCCAATGATGGTAGTATCAGAGGGGTGAAGGTGGGTTCCAGTGATGGTAGTATCAGTGGGGTGAAGGTGGGTTCCAGTGATCGTAGTATCAGAGGGGTGAAGGTGGGTTCCAGTGATGGTAGTATCAGAGGAGTGAAGGTGTGTTCCAATGATGGTAGTATCAGAGGGGTGAAGGTGTGTTCCAGTGATGGTAGTATCAGAGGGGTGAAGGTGGGTTCCAGTGATGGTAGTATCAGAGGGGTGAAGGTGGGTTCCAGTGATGGTAGTATCAGAGGGGTGAAGGTGGGTTCCAGTGATGGTAGTATCAGAGGGGTGAAGGTGGGTTCCAGTGATGGTAGTATCAGAGGGGTGAAGGTGTGTTCCAGTGATGGTAGTATCAGAGGGGTGAAGGTGGGTTCCAATGATGGTAGTATCAGAGGAGAGAAGGTGTGTTCCAGTGATGGTAGTATCAGAGGGGTGAAGGTGGGTTCCAGTGATGGTAGTATCAGAGGGGTGAAGGTGTGTTCCAATGATGGTAGTATCAGAGGGGTGAAGGTGTGTTCCAGTGATGGTAGTATCAGAGGAGAGAAGGTGTGTTCCAATGATGGTAGTATCAGAGGGGTGAAGGTGTGTTCCAATGATGGTAGTATCAGAGGGGTGAAGGTGTGTTCCAATGATGGTAGTATCAGAGGGGTGAAGGTGTGTTCCAATGATGGTAGTATCAGAGGGGTGAAGGTGTGTTCCAGTGATGGTAGTATCAGAGGGGTGAAGGTGGGTTCCAGTGATGGTAGTATCAGAGGAGAGAAGGTGTGTTCCAATGATGGTAGTATCAGAGGGGTGAAGGTGTGTTCCAATGATGGTAGTATCAGAGGGGTGAAGGTGGGTTCCAGTGATGGTAGTATCAGAGGGGTGAAGGTGTGTTCCAGTGATGGTAGTATCAGAGGGGTGAAGGTGGGTTCCAGTGATGGTAGTATCAGAGGGGTGAAGGTGGGTTCCAGTGATGGTAGTATCAGAGGGGTGAAGGTGTGTTCCAGTGATGGTAGTATCAGAGGGGTGAAGGTGGGTTCCAGTGATGGTAGTATCAGAGGTGTGAAGGTGGGTTCCAGTGATGGTAGTATCAGAGGGGTGAAGGTGTGTTCCAGTGATGGTAGTATCAGAGGGGTGAAGGTGGGTTCCAGTGATGGTAGTATCAGAGGGGTGAAGGTGGGTTCCAGTGATGGTAGTATCAGAGGGGTGAAGGTGGGTTCCAGTGATGGTAGTATCAGAGGGGTGAAGGTGTGTTCCAGTGATGGTAGTATCAGAGGGGTGAAGGTGGGTTCCAGTGATGGTAGTATCAGAGGGGTGAAGGTGGGTTCCAGTGATGGTAGTATCAGAGGGGTGAAGGTGGGTTCCAATGATGGTAGTATCAGAGGGGTGAAGGTGTGTTCCAATGATGGTAGTATCAGAGGGGTGAAGGTGTGTTCCAATGATGGTAGTATCAGAGGGGTGAAGGTGTGTTCCAATGATGGTAGTATCAGAGGGGTGAAGGTGTGTTCCAATGATGGTAGTATCAGAGGGGTGAAGGTGGGTTCCAATGATGGTAGTATCAGAGGGGTGAAGGTGTGTTCCAGTGATGGTAGTATCAGAGGGGTGAAGGTGTGTTCCAATGATGGTAGTATCAGAGGGGTGAAGGTGGGTTCCAATGATGGTAGTATCAGAGGGGTGAAGGTGGGTTCCAGTGATGGTAGTATCAGAGGGGTGAAGGTGGGTTCCAGTGATGGTAGTATCAGAGGGGTGAAGGTGTGTTCCAATGATGGTAGTATCAGAGGGGTGAAGGTGGGTTCCAATGATGGTAGTATCAGAGGGGTGAAGGTGGGTTCCAATGATGGTAGTATCAGTGGGGTGAAGGTGGGTTCCAGTGATGGTAGTATCAGAGGGGTGAAGGTGGGTTCCAGTGATGGTAGTATCAGAGGGGTGAAGGTGGGTTCCAGTGATGGTAGTATCAGAGGGGTGAAGGTGTGTTCCAATGATGGTAGTATCAGAGGGGTGAAGGTGGGTTCCAATGATGGTAGTATCAGAGGAGTGAAGGTGTGTTCCAATGATGGTAGTATCAGAGGGGTGAAGGTGGGTTCCAGTGATGGTAGTATCAGAGGGGTGAAGGTGTGTTCCAATGATGGTAGTATCAGAGGGGTGAAGGTGGGTTCCAATGATGGTAGTATCAGAGGGGTGAAGGTGGGTTCCAATGATGGTAGTATCAGTGGGGTGAAGGTGGGTTCCAGTGATGGTAGTATCAGAGGGGTGAAGGTGGGTTCCAGTGATGGTAGTATCAGAGGGGTGAATCATACGTAATAGTTGAGCATAATTGATCATTCCAGCGCTGCTTCTATCATTCGTAGTGTCCTGGGTATACCAGGAGTATACCTGGAGTATACCTGGAGTATACCTGGAGTTTAGCTGGAGAGGTTTCCGGGGGTCAACGCCCCCGCGGCCCGATCTGTGACCAGGCCTCATTGTGGATCAGGGTCTGATCAACCAGGCTGTTACTGCTGGTCTCACGCAAACTGGCGTACGAACCACATCCCGAATGGTCAACTACTGATTTTACGAGCCTGTCCAGTGGTCTTGAAGACCACCAGGGGTCTTGAAGACAACCAGGGATCTTGAAGACTACCAGGGGTCTTGAAGACAACCAGGGATCTTGAAGACTACCAGGGGTCTTGAAGACCACCAGGGGTATTGAAGACTACCAGGGGTCTTGAAGACCACCAGGGGTCTTGAAGACTACCAGGGGTCTTGAAGACTACCAGGGGTCTTGAAGACCACCAGGGGTCTTGAAGTCTACCAGGGGTCTTGAAGACCACCAGGGGTCTTGAAGACCACCAGGGGTTTTGAAGACTACCAGGGGTCTTGAAGACCACCAGGGGTCTTGAAGTCTACCAGGGGTCTTGAAGACCACCAGGGGTCTTGAAGACCACCAGGGGTCTTGAAGACCACCAGGGGTCTTGAAGTCTACCAGGGGTCTTGAAGACCACCAGGGGTCTTGAAGACCACCAGGGGTCTTGAAGACTACCAGGGGTCTTGAAGACCACCAGGGATCTTGAAGACTACCAGGGGTCTTGAAGACCACCAGGGGTATTGAAGACTACCAGGGGTCTTGAAGACCACCAGGGGTCTTGAAGACTACCAGGGGTCTTGAAGACTACCAGGGGTCTTGAAGACCACCAGGGGTCTTGAAGTCTACCAGGGGTCTTGAAGACCACCAGGGGTCTTGAAGACCACCAGGGGTTTTGAAGACTACCAGGGGTCTTGAAGACCACCAGGGGTCTTGAAGTCTACCAGGGGTCTTGAAGACCACAAGGGGTCTTGAAGACCACCAGGGGTCTTGAAGACCACCAGGGGTCTTGAAGTCTACCAGGGGTCTTGAAGACCACCAGGGGTCTTGAAGACCACCAGGGGTCTTGAAGACTACCAGGGATCTTGAAGACTACCAGGGGTCTTGAAGACCACCAGGGGTATTGAAGACTACCAGGGGTCTTGAAGACCACCAGGGGTCTTGAAGACTACCAGGGGTCTTGAAGACTACCAGGGGTCTTGAAGACCACCAGGGGTCTTGAAGTCTACCAGGGGTCTTGAAGATCACGAGGGGTCTTGAAGACCACCAGGGGTTTTGAAGACTACCAGGGGTCTTGAAGACCACCAGGGGTCTTGAAGTCTACCAGGGGTCTTGAAGACCACAAGGGGTCTTGAAGACCACCAGGGGTCTTGAAGACCACCAGGGGTCTTGAAGTCTACCAGGGGTCTTGAAGACCACCAGGGGTCTTGAAGACCACCAGGGGTCTTGAAGACTACCAGGGGTCTTGAAGACCACCAGGGGTCTTGAAGACCACCAGGGGTTTTGAAGACTACCAGGGGTCTTGAAGACCACCAGGGGTCTTGAAGTCTACCAGGGGTCTTGAAGACCACAAGGGGTCTTGAAGACCACCAGGGGTCTTGAAGACCACCAGGGGTCTTGAAGTCTACCAGGGGTCTTGAAGACCACCAGGGGTCTTGAAGACCACCAGGGGTCTTGAAGACTACCAGGGGTCTTGAAGACCACCAGGGGTCTTGAAGTCTACCAGGGGTCTTGAAGACCACCAGGGGTCTTGAAGACTACCAGGGGTCTTGAAGACCACCAGGGGTCTTGAAGACTACCAGGGGTCTTGAAGACTACCATGGGTCTTGAAGACTACCAGGGGTCTTGAAGACAACCAGGGGTCTTGAAGACCACCAGGGGTCTTGAAGACTACCAGGGGTCTTGAAGACCACCAGGGGTCTTGAAGTCTACCAGGGGTCTTGAAGACCACAAGGGGTCTTGAAGACCACCAGGGGTCTTGAAGACCACCAGGGGTCTTGAAGTCTACCAGGGGTCTTGAAGACCACCAGGGGTCTTGAAGACCACCAGGGGTCTTGAAGACTACCAGGGGTCTTGAAGACCACCAGGGGTCTTGAAGTCTACCAGGGGTCTTGAAGACCACCAGGGGTCTTGAAGACTACCAGGGGTCTTGAAGACCACCAGGGGTCTTGAAGACTACCAGGGGTCTTGAAGACTACCAGGGGTCTTGAAGACTACCAGGGGTCTTGAAGACAACCAGGTTTCTTGAAGACTACAAGGGGTCTTGAAGACTACCAGGGGTCTTGAAGACTACCAGGGGTCTTGAAGACTACCAGGGATCTTGAAAGCAACCAGTGGCCACAACCCTAAACTTTAAAGTTATTCACAACCCTAAACTTTAAACTCATTTAGAGCCCTTAATTTTGAAGTAATTTAGAGCCCTGAATTTTGAAATCATTTAGAGCCCTGTATTTTTTAGTCATTTAGAACCCTGAATTTTGAAGTCACTTAGAGCCCTGAATTTTGAAGTCATTAGAGCCCTGAATTTTGAAATCATTTAGAGCCCTGTATTTTTTAGTCATTTAGAGCCCTGAATTTTGAAGTCACTTAGAGCCCTGAATTTTGAAGTCATTAGAGCCCTTAATTTTGAAGTAATTTAGAGCCCTGAATTTTGAAATCATTTAGAGCCCTGTATTTTTTAGTCATTTAGAGCCCTGAATTTTGAAGTCACTTAGAGCCCTGAATTTTGAAGTCACTTAGAGCCCTGAATTTTGAAGTCACTTAGAGCCCTGAATTTTGAAGTCATTTAGAGCCCTGAATTTTGAAGTCATTTAGAGCCCAGAATTTTGAAGTCACTTAGAGTCCAGAATTTTGAAGTCACTTAGAGCCCTGAATTTTGAAGTCATTTAGAGCCCTGAATTTTGAAGTCACTTAGAGCCCAGAATTTTGAAGTCACTTAGAGCCCTGAATTTTGAAGTCACTTAGAGCCCTGAATTTTGAAGTCACTTAGAGCCCTGAATTTTGAAGTCACTTAGAGCCCTGAATTTTGAAGTCACTTAGAGCCCTGAATTTTGAAGTCACTTAGAGCCCTGAATTTTGAAGTCACTTAGAGCCCAGAATTTTGAAGTCACTTAGAGCCCTGAATTTTGAAGTCACTTAGAGCCCTGAATTTTGAAGTCACTTAGAGCCCTGAATTTTATAGACATTTAGAGCCCTGAATTTTGAAGTCACTTAGAGCCCAGAATTTTGAAGTCACTTAGAGCCCAGAATTTTGAAGTCACTTAGAGCCCTGAATTTTGAAGTCACTTAGAGCCCTGAATTTTGAAGTCACTTAGAGCCCTGAATTTTGAAGTCACTTAGAGCCCTGACTTTTGAAGTCACTTAGAGCCCAGAATTTTGAAGTCACTTAGAGCCCTGAATTTTGAAGTCACTTAGAGCCCTGAATTTTGAAGTCACTTAGAGCCCTGAATTTTATAGACATTTAGAGCCCTGAATTTTGAAGTCACTTAGAGCCCAGAATTTTGAAGTCACTTAGAGCCCAGAATTTTGAAGTCACTTAGAGCCCTGAATTTTGAAGTCACTTAGAGCCCTGAATTTTGAAGTCACTTAGAGCCCTGAATTTTGAAGTCACTTAGAGCTCTGAACTTTGAAGTCACTTAGAGCCCTGAATTTTGAAGTCACTTAGAGCTCTGAACTTTGAAGTCACATAGAGCCCTGAATTTTGAAGTCACTTAGAGCCCTGAATTTTGAAGTCACTTAGAGCCCTGAATTTTGAAGTCACTTAGAGCCCTCAATTTTGAAGTCACTTAGAGCCCTGAATTTTGAAGTCACTTAGAGCCCTGAATTTTGAAGTCACTTAGAGCTCTGAACTTTGAAGTCACTTAGAGCTCTGAACTTTGAAGTCACTTAGAGCTCTGAACTTTGAAGTCACTTAGAGCCCTGAATTTTGAAGTCACTTAGAGCCCTGAATTTTGAAGTCACTTAGAGCCCTGAATTTTGAAGTCACTTAGAGCTCTGAACTTTGAAGTCACTTAGAGCTCTGAACTTTGAAGTCACTTAGAGCTCTGAACTTTGAAGTCACTTAGAGCTCTGAACTTTGAAGTCACTTAGAGCTCTGAACTTTGAAGTCACTTAGAGCTCTGAACTTTGAAGTCACTTAGAGCTCTGAACTTTGAAGTCACTTAGAGCTCTGAATTTTGAAGTCACTTAGAGCTCTGAACTTTGAAGTCACTTAGAGCCCTGAATTTTGAAGTCACTTAGAGCCCTGAATTTTGAAGTCACTTAGAGCCCTGAATTTTGAAGTCACTTAGAGCCCTGAATTTTGAAGTCACTTAGAGCCCTGAATTTTGAAGTCACTTAGAGCCCTGAATTTTGAAGTCACTTAGAGCTCTGAACTTTGAAGTCACTTAGAGCTCTGAACTTTGAAGTCACTTAGAGCTCTGAACTTTGAAGTCACTTAGAGCCCTGAATTTTGAAGTCACTTAGAGCCCTGAATTTTGAAGTCACTTAGATCCCTGAATTTTGAAGTCACTTAGAGCTCTGAACTTTGAAGTCACTTAGAGCTCTGAACTTTGAAGTCACTTAGAGCTCTGAACTTTGAAGTCACTTAGAGCCCTGAATTTTGAAGTCACTTAGAGCCCTGAATTTTGAAGTCACTTAGAGCCCTGAATTTTGAAGTCACTTAGAGCTCTGAACTTTGAAGTCACTTAGAGCTCTGAACTTTGAAGTCACTTAGAGCTCTGAACTTTGAAGTCACTTAGAGCCCTGAATTTTGAAGTCACTTAGAGCCCTGAATTTTGAAGTCACTTAGAGCCCTGAATTTTGAAGTCACTTAGAGCCCTGAATTTTGAAGTCACTTAGAGCCCTGAATTTTGAAGTCACTTAGAGCTCTGAACTTTGAAGTCACTTAGAGCTCTGAACTTTGAAGTCACTTAGAGCTCTGAACTTTGAAGTCACTTAGAGCCCTGAATTTTGAAGTCACTTAGAGCCCTGAATTTTGAAGTCACTTAGATCCCTGAATTTTGAAGTCACTTAGAGCTCTGAACTTTGAAGTCACTTAGAGCTCTGAACTTTGAAGTCACTTAGAGCTCTGAACTTTGAAGTCACTTAGAGCCCTGAATTTTGAAGTCACTTAGAGCCCTGAATTTTGAAGTCACTTAGAGCCCTGAATTTTGAAGTCACTTAGAGCTCTGAACTTTGAAGTCACTTAGAGCTCTGAACTTTGAAGTCACTTAGAGCTCTGAACTTTGAAGTCACTTAGAGCCCTGAATTTTGAAGTCACTTAGAGCCCTGAATTTTGAAGTCACTTAGAGCCCTGAATTTTGAAGTCACTTAGAGCCCTGAATTTTGAAGTCACTTAGAGCTCTGAACTTTGAAGTCACTTAGAGCTCTGAACTTTGAAGTCACTTAGAGCTCTGAACTTTGAAGTCACTTAGAGCCCTGAATTTTGAAGTCACTTAGAGCCCTGAATTTTGAAGTCACTTAGAGCCCTGAATTTTGAAGTCACTTAGAGCCCTGAATTTTGAAGTCACTTAGAGCTCTGAACTTTGAAGTCACTTAGAGCTCTGAACTTTGAAGTCACTTAGAGCTCTGAACTTTGAAGTCACTTAGAGCCCTGAATTTTGAAGTCACTTAGAGCCCTGAATTTTGAAGTCACTTAGAGCCCTGAATTTTGAAGTCACTTAGAGCCCTGAATTTTGAAGTCACTTAGAGCTCTGAACTTTGAAGTCACTTAGAGCTCTGAACTTTGAAGTCACTTAGAGCCCTGAATTTTGAAGTCACTTAGAGCCCTGAATTTTGAAGTCACTTAGAGCTCTGAACTTTGAAGTCACTTAGAGCTCTGAACTTTGAAGTCACTTAGAGCCCTGAATTTTGAAGTCACTTAGAGCCCTGAACTTTGAAGTCACTTAGAGCCCTGAATTTTGAAGTCACTTAGAGCCCTGAATTTTGAAGTCACTTAGAGCCCTGAATTTTGAAGTCACTTAGAGCCCTGAATTTTGAAGTCACTTAGAGCCCTGAATTTTGAAGTCACTTAGAGCCCTGAATTTTGAAGTCACTTAGAGCTCTGAACTTTGAAGTCACTTAGAGCTCTAAACTTTGAAGTCACTTAGAGCTCTGAACTTTGAAGTCACTTAGAGCCCTGAATTTTGAAGTAACTTAGAGCCCTGAATTTTGAAGTCACTTAGAGCCCTGAATTTTGAAGTAACTTAGAGCCCTGAATTTTGAAGTCACTTAGAGCCCTGAATTTTGAAGTAACTTAGAGCCCTGAATTTTGAAGTCACTTAGAGCCCTGAATTTTGAAGTAACTTAGAGCCCTGAATTTTGAAGTCACTTAGAGCCCTGAATGGTGTCGTCAGGACAACTGGAATTATGTAATCATAAAATCAATTTAAAAAGTTATCTATGGAAATTCTTTCTTGTTGTGATGGTTGTAAGTCTGTGGTCCACACCACAGATTTCTGAACTCTGGCCATGTGGCCCGGTGGCCCGGTGGCACGGTGGCCTGGTGACCTGGTGGGCTGATGGCCTGGTGGCCTGGTGGCCTGGTGGTGTGGTGGCCTGGTGGCCTGGTGGTGTGGTGGCCTGGTGGCCTGGTGACCTGGTGGCCTGGTGGTTTGGTGGCCTGGTGGTTTGGTGGCCTGGTGGCCTGGTGGCCTTGTGGCCTGGTGACCTGGTGGCCTGGTGGCCTGGTGGCCTGGTGGCCTGGTGGTTTGGTGGCCTGGTGGCCTGGTGGCCTTGTGGCCTGGTGGCCTGGTGGGCTGGTGGCCTGGTGGCCTGGTGGCCTGGTGGTGTGGTGGCCTGGTGGCCTGGTGGCCTGGTGGTGTGGTGGCCTGGTGGCCTGGTGACCTGGTGGCCTGGTGGTTTGGTGGCCTGGTGGCCTGGTGGCCTGGTGGCCTGGTGGCCTGGTGGCCTGGTGGCCTGGTGGTGTGGTGGCCTGGTGGCCTGGTGGCCTTGTGGCCTGGTGACCTGGTGGTCTGGTGGCCTGGTGGCCTGGTGGCCTGGTAGCCCGGTGGCCTGGTAGCCCGGTGGCCTGATAGCCTGGTAGCCCGGTGGCCTGGTAGCCCGGTGGCCCGCTGGCCTGGTAGCACGGTAGCCTGGTGGCCTGGTAGCTCGGTGGCCTGATGGCCTGGTAGCCCGGTGGCCTGGTAGCCCGGTGGCCTGGTGGCCTGGTAGCCCGGTGGTCTGATAGCCTGGTAGCCCGGTGGCCTGGTAGCACGGTGGCCTGGTAGCCTGGTAGCTCGGTGGCCTGATGGCCTGGTAGCCCGGTGGCCTGGTAGCCCGGTGGCCTGGTAGCCCGGTGCCCTGATGGCCTGGTAGTCCGGTGGCCTGGTAGCCCGGTGGCCTGGTAGCCCGGTGCCATGATGGCCTGGTAGTCCGGTGGCCTGGTAGCCCGGTGGCCTGGTGGTCTGGTAGCCCGGTGGCTTGATGGCCTGGTAGCCCTGATGGCCTGGTAGCCCGGTGGCCTGGTAGCCCGGTGGCCTGGTGGCCTGGTAGCCCGGTGGCCTGGTAGCCCGGTGGTCTGATGGCCTGGTAGCCCGGTGGCCTGGTAGCCCGGTGGCCTGGTAGCTCGGTGGCCTGGTGGCCTAGTAGCTCGGTGGCCTGATGGCCTGGTAGCCCGGTGGCCTGGTAGCCCGGTGGCCTGGTAGCCCGGTGGCCTGGTACCCTGGTGCCCTGATGGCCTGGTAGTCCGGTGGCCTGGTAGCCCGGTGGCCTGGTAGCCCGGTGCCCTGATGGCCTGGTAGTCCGGTGGCCTGGTAGCCCGGTGACCTGGTGGTCTGGTAGCCCTGTGGCTTGATGGCCTGGTAGCCCTGATGGCCTGGTAGCCCTGATGGCCTGGTAGCCCAGTGGCCTGGTGGCCTGGTGGCCTGGTGGCCTGGTGGCCTGGTGGCCTGGTAGCCCGGTGGCCTGGTAGCCCGGTTGTCTGATAGCCTGGTAGCCCGGTGGCCTGGTAGCCCGGTGGCCTGGTAGCATGGTGGCCTGGTGGCCTGGTAGCTCGGTGGCCTGATGGCCTGGTAGCCCGGTGGCCTGGTAGCCCGGTGGCCTGGTGGCCTGGTAGCCCGGTGGTCTGATAGCCTGGTAGCCCGGTGGCCTGGTAGCACGGTGGCCTGGTAGCCTGGTAGCTCGGTGGCCTGATGGCCTGGTAGCCCGGTGGCCTGGTAGCCCGGTGGCCTGGTAGCCCGGTGGCCTGATGGCCTGGTAGTCCGGTGGCCTGGTAGCCCAGTGGCCTGGTAGCCCGGTGCCCTGATGGCCTGGTAGTCCGGTGGCCTGGTAGCCCGGTGGCCTGGTGGTCTGGTAGCCCGGCTGCTTGATGGCCTGGTAGCCCTGATGGCCTGGTAGCCCGGTGGCCTGGTAGCCCAGTGGCCTGGTGGCCTGGTAGCCCGGTGGCCTGGTAGCCCGGTGGTCTGATGGCCTGGTAGCCCGGTGGCCTGGTAGCCCGGTGGCCTGGTAGCTCGGTGGCCTGGTGGCCTAGTAGCTCGGTGGCCTGATGGCCTGGTAGCCCGGTGGCCTGGTAGCCCGGTGGCCTGGTAGCCCGGTGGCCTGGTACCCCGGTGCCCTGATGGCCTGGTAGTCCGGTGGCCTGGTAGCCCGGTGGCCTGGTAGCACGGTGGCCTGGTAGCCTGGTAGCTCGGTGGCCTGATGGCCTGGTAGCCCGGTGGCCTGGTAGCCCGGTGGCCTGGTAGCCCGGTGGCCTGATGGCCTGGTAGTCCGGTGGCCTGGTAGCCCAGTGGCCTGGTAGCCCGGTGCCCTGATGGCCTGGTAGTCCGGTGGCCTGGTAGCCCGGTGGCCTGGTGGTCTGGTAGCCCGGCTGCTTGATGGCCTTGTAGCCCTGATGGCCTGGTAGCCCGGTGGCCTGGTAGCCCAGTGGCCTGGTGGCCTGGTAGCCCGGTGGCCTGGTAGCCCGGTGGTCTGATGGCCTGGTAGCCCGGTGGCCTGGTAGCCCGGTGGCCTGGTAGCTCGGTGGCCTGGTGGCCTAGTAGCTCGGTGGCCTGATGGCCTGGTAGCCCGGTGGCCTGGTAGCCCGTGGCCTGGTAGCCCGGTGGCCTGGTACCCTGGTGCCCTGATGGCCTGGTAGTCCGGTGGCCTGGTAGCCCGGTGGCCTGGTAGCCCGGTGCCCTGATGGCCTGGTAGCCCTGATGGCCTGGTAGCCCGGTGGCCTGGTAGCCCAGTGGCCTGGTGGCCTGGTAGCCCGGTGGCCTGGTAGCCCGGTGGTCTGATGGCCTGGTAGCCCGGTGGCCTGGTAGCCCGGTGGCCTGGTAGCTCGGTGGCCTGGTGGCCTAGTAGCTCGGTGGCCTGATGGCCTGGTAGCCCGGTGGCCTGGTAGCCCGTGGCCTGGTAGCCCGGTGGCCTGGTACCCCGGTGCCCTGATGGCCTGGTAGTCCGGTGGCCTGGTAGCCCGGTGGCCTGGTAGCCCGGTGCCCTGATGGCCTGGTAGCCCTGTGGCCTGGTAGCCCGGTGGCCTGGTAGCCCGGTGGCCTGATGGCCTGGTAGTCCGGTGGCCTGGTAGCCCAGTGGCCTGGTAGCCCGGTGCCCTGATGGCCTGGTAGTCCGGTGGCCTGGTAGCCCGGTGGCCTGGTGGTCTGGTAGCCCGGTGGCTTGATGGCCTGGTAGCCCTGATGGCCTGGTAGCCCGGTGGCCTGGTAGCCCGGTGGCCTGGTGGCCTGGTAGCCCGGTGGCCTGGTAGCCCGGTGGTCTGATGGCCTGGTAGCCCGGTGGCCTGGTAGCCCCGTGGCCTGGTAGCTCGGTGGCCTGGTGGCCTAGTAGCTCGGTGGCCTGATGGCCTGGTAGCCCGGTGGCCTGGTGGTCTGGTAGCCCGGTTGCTTGATGGCCTGGTAGCCCTGATGGCCTGGTAGCCCGGTGGCCTGGTAGCCCAGTGGCCTGGTGGCCTGGTAGCCCGGTGGCCTGGTAGCCCGGTGGTCTGATGGCCTGGTAGCCCGGTGGCCTGGTAGCCCGGTGGCCTGGTAGCTCGGTGGCCTGGTGGCCTAGTAGCTCGGTGGCCTGATGGCCTGGTAGCCCGGTGGCCTGGTAGCCCGGTGGCCTGGTAGCCCGGTGGCCTGGTACCCCGGTGCCCTGATGGCCTGGTAGTCCGGTGGCCTGGTAGCCCGGTGGCCTGGTAGCCCGGTGCCCTGATGGCCTGGTAGTCCGGTGGCCTGGTAGCCCGGTGGCCTGGTAGCCCGGTGCCCTGATGGCCTGGTAGTCCGGTGGCCTGGTAGCCCGGTGGCCTGGTGGTCTGGTAGCCCGGTGGCTTGATGGCCTGGTAGCCCTGATGGCCTGGTAGCCCGGTGGCCTGGTAGCCCCGTGGCCTGGTGGCCTGGTAGCCCGGTGGCCTGGTAGCCCGGTTGTCTGATGGCCTGGTAGCCCGGTGGCCTGGTAGCCCGGTGGCCTGGTAGCTCGGTGGCCTGGTGGCCTAGTAGCTCGGTGGCCTGATGGCCTGGTAGCCCGGTGGCCTGGTAGCCCGGTGGCCTGGTAGCCCGGTGGCCTGGTACCCCGGTGCCCTGATGGCCTGGTAGTCTGGTGGCCTGGTAGCCCGGTGGCCTGGTAGCCCGGTGCCCTGGTGGTCTGGTAGCCCGGTGGCTTGATGGCCTGGTAGCCCTGATGGCCTGGTAGCCCAGTGGCCTGGTGGCCTGGTAGCCCGGTGGCCTGGTAGCCCGGTGGTCTGATGGCCTGGTAGCCCGGTGGCCTGGTAGCCCGGTGGCCTGGTAGCTCGGTGGCCTGGTGGCCTAGTAGCTCGGTGGCCTGATGGCCTGGTAGCCCGGTGGCCTGGTAGCCCGGTGGCCTAGTGGCCTCGTAGCTAGGTGGCCTAGTAGCCCGGTGGTCTGATGGCCTGGTAGCCCGGTGGCCTGGTAGCCCGGTGGCCTGGTAGCTCGGTGGCCTGGTGGCCTAGTAGCTCGGTGGCCTGATGGCCTGGTAGCCCGGTGGCCTGGTAGCCCGGTGGCCTAGTGGCCTCGTAGCTAGGTGGCCTAGTAGCCCGGTGGTCTGGTGGCCTGGTAGCCCGGTGGCCTTGTAGCTAGGTGGCCTGGTAGCCCGGTGGCCCGGTGGCCTGGTAGCCCGGTGGCCCGGTGGCCTGGTAGCCCGGTGGCCTGGTGGCCTGGTAGCCCGGTGGCCTGGTAGCCCGGTGGCCTGGTAGCCCGGTGGCCCAGTGGCCTGGTAGCCCGGGGGCCCGGTGGCCTGGTAGCCCTGTGGCCTGGTGGCCTGGTAGCCCGGTGGCCTGGTAGCCCGGTAGCCCGGTGGCCTGGTAGCCCGGTGGCACTGTGGCCTGGTAGCTAGGTGGCCTGGTGGCCTGGTAGCTAAGTGGCCCGGTGGCCTGGTAGATACAGTTGCCGCTTCACACACAGAGGGCCCGGGTTCACTTCCCGGCAGGTGGAAACATATCGACGTGTTTCCTTACACCTGTTGTTCTGTTCACCTAACAGCAAATAGGTACCCGGGTGTTAGTCGACTGGTGTGGGTGGCATCCTGGGGGGCAAGACTGAGGACCACAATGGATGACGCACTGACTTTCTTGGTTTCTTCTGGGTGGCTAACCCTCCCGGGTTAAAAATCCTAAGAAAATCTTATGTGATAAACTAGGACGGTTTACTAGATATCTATGTTTAATCGGCCTGGGATAGCGTCAGGTTTCACCTCTGACCAGGGAACTGTTTAAGAGTGAATTACATCTCTTGCTGAGATAATAAGTCGAAATTCGAGTGTTAAGAGGCACCTAAGTTCCCAAACTTGCCTTTAGGAGGCACCTGAGATCCCCAAGTTACTTTCAAGAGGTACCTAAGTTCCCAAGTTATCTTTAGGAGGCACCTAAGTTCTTCAGGTTACATTTAGGAGGCAGCTAAGTTCCCCAAGTTAATTTCAAGAGGCACCTAAGTTCCCAAAGTTACCTTCAAGAGGCACCTAAGTTCCTCAGGTTACGCTCAACAGGCACCTAAGTTCCCAAGTTACCTTCAGGAAGCACCTAAGTTCTTCAGGTTACATATATGAGGCACCTAAGTTCCCAAGTTACTTTCAAGAGGCTCCTTAGTTCCCCAAGTTACCTTCAAGAGGTACCTAAGTTCAGCAAGTTACCTTCAAGAGGCACCTAAGTTCCCCAAGTTACCTTCAAGAGACACCTAAGTTCCCCAAGTTACCTTCAAGAGGCACCTAAGTCCCAAAGTTACCTTCAAGAGACACCTAAGTTCCCCAAGTTACCTTCAAGAGACACCTAAGTTCCCCAAGTTACCTTCAAGAGGCACCTAAGTCCCCAAGTTACCTTCATGAGGCACCTAAGTTCCCCAAGTTACCTTCAAGAGGCACCTAAGTTCCCCAAGTTACCTTCAAGAGGCACCTAAGTCCCCAAGTTACCTTCAAGAGGCACCTAAGTCCCCAAGTTACCTTCAAGAGGCACCTAAGTCCCCAAGTTACCTTCAAGAGGCACCTAAGTTCCCAAAGTTACCTTCAAGAGGCACCTAAGTTCCCCAAGTTACCTTTAAGAGGCACCTAAGTTCCCCAAGTTACCTTTAAGAGGCACCTAAGTCCCAAAGTTACCTTCAAGAGACACCTAAGTTCCCCAAGTTACCTTCAAGAGACACCTAAGTTCCCCAAGTTACCTTCAAGAGGCACCTAAGTCCCCAAGTTACCTTCATGAGGCACCTAAGTTCCCCAAGTTACCTTCAAGAGGCACCTAAGTTCCCCAAGTTACCTTCATGAGGCACCTAAGTTCCCCAAGTTACCTTCAAGAGGCACCTAAGTCCCCAAGTTACCTTCAAGAGGCACCTAAGTCCCCAAGTTACCTTCAAGAGGCACCTAAGTCCCCAAGTTACCTTCAAGAGGCACCTAAGTTCCCAAAGTTACCTTCAAGAGGCACCTAAGTTCCCCAAGTTACCTTCAAGAGGCACCTAAGTTCCCCAAGTTACCTTTAAGAGGCACCTAAGTTCCCCAAGTTACCTTTAAGAGGCACCTAAGTTCCCCAAGTTACCTTTAAGAGGCACTTAAGTTCCCCAAGTTACCTTCAAGAGGCACCTAAGTTCCCCAAGTTACCTTTAAGAGGCACCTAAGTTCCCCAAGTTACCTTCATGAGGCACCTAAGTTCCCCAAGTTACCTTCAAGAGGCACTTAAGTTCCCCAAGTTACCTTCAAGAGGCACCTAAGTCCCCAAGTTACCTTCAAGAGGCACCTAAGTCCCCAAGTTACCTTCATGAGGCACCTAAGTCCCCAAGTTACCTTCAAGAGGCACCTAAGTTCCCCAAGTTACCTTCAAGAGGCACCTAAGTTCCCCAAGTTACCTTCAAGAGGCACCTAAGTCCCAAGTTACCTTCAAGAGGCACCTAAGTCCCCAAGTTACCTTCAAGAGGCACCTAAGTCCCCAAGTTACCTTCAAGAGGCACCTAAGTCCCCAAGTTACCTTCAAGAGGCACCTAAGTTCCCAAAGTTACCTTCAAGAGGCACCTAAGTTCCCCAAGTTACCTTCAAGAGGCACCTAAGTTCCCCAAGTTACCTTTAAGAGGCACCTAAGTTCCCCAAGTTACCTTTAAGAGGCACCTAAGTTCCCCAAGTTACCTTTAAGAGGCACTTAAGTTCCCCAAGTTACCTTCAAGAGGCACCTAAGTTCCCCAAGTTACCTTTAAGAGGCACCTAAGTTCCCCAAGTTACCTTCATGAGGCACCTAAGTTCCCCAAGTTACCTTCAAGAGGCACTTAAGTTCCCCAAGTTACCTTCAAGAGGCACCTAAGTCCCCAAGTTACCTTCAAGAGGCACCTAAGTCCCCAAGTTACCTTCATGAGGCACCTAAGTCCCCAAGTTACCTTCAAGAGGCACCTAAGTTCCCCAAGTTACCTTCAAGAGGCACCTAAGTTCCCCAAGTTACCTTCAAGAGGCACCTAAGTCCCAAGTTACCTTCAAGAGGCACCTAAGTCCCCAAGTTACCTTCAAGAGGCACCTAAGTCCCCAAGTTACCTTCAAGAGGCACCTAAGTCCCCAAGTTACCTTCAAGAGGCACCTAAGTTCCCCAAGTTACCTTCAAGAGGCACCTAAGTCCCCAAGTTACCTTCATGAGGCACCTAAGTCCCCAAAGTTACCTTCAAGAGGCACCTAAGTCCCCAAAGTTACCTTCAAGAGGCACCTAAGTCCCCAAAGTTACCTTCAAGAGGCACCTAAGTCCTCAAAGTTACCTTCAAGAGGCACCTAAGTCCCCAAGTTACCTTCAAGAGGCACCTAAGCTCCCTAATAATGTTCACTTCACCACCTGGTACGCATCACCATCGCATTTGTTGTGTCTGGTAATGTTATGACCAGAATCATGACTTAAGTTATGGTATAACTTAACAAGTATTTGAAGATAATTGTGTTCTAGAGGTCACAGTTGTGTTGTAGAGGTCACAATTGTGACCACATTGTGATCACATCTTATGATAAATCACAGGATATGATCACTCCTGCTACCTGGCTGGTGATAGATCACGGGATGTGATCACTCCTGCTACCTGGCTGGTGATAGATCACGGGATGTGATCACTCCTGCTACCTGGCTGGTGATAGATCACGGGATGTGATCACTCCTGCTACCTGGCTGGTGATAGATCTCAGGATGTGATCACTCCTGCTACCTGGCTGGTGATAGATCACGGGATGTGATCACTCCTGCTACCTGGCTGGTGATAGATCACGGATGTGATCACTCCTGCTACCTGGCTGGTGATAGATCACGGGATGTGATCACTCCTGCTACCTGGCTGGTGATAGATCACAGGATGTGATCACTCCTGCTACCTGGCTGGTGATAGATCACAGGATGGGATCACTCCTGCAACCTGGCTGGTGATAGATCACAGGATGTGATCACTCCTGCTACCTGGCTGGTGATAGATCACAGGATGTGATCACTCCTGCTACCTGGCTGGTGATAGATCACAGGATGTGATCACTCCTGCTACCTGGCTGGTGATAGATCACAGGATGTGATCACTCCTGCTACCTGGCTGGTGATAGATCACAGGATGGGATCACTCCTGCTACCTGGCTGGTGATAGATCACGGATGTGATCACTCCTGCTACCTGGCTGGTGATAGATCACGGATGTGATCACTCCTGCTACCTGGCTGGTGATAGATCACGGATGTGATCACTCCTGCTACCTGGCTGGTGATAGATCACGGGATGTGATCACTCCTGCTACCTGGCTGGTGATAGATCACGGATGTGATCACTCCTGCTACCTGGCTGGTGATAGATCACGGATGTGATCACTCCTGCTACCTGGCTGGTGATAGATCACGGGATGTGATCACTCCTGCTACCTGGCTGGTGATAGATCACGGATGTGATCACTCCTGCTACCTGGCTGGTGATAGATCACGGGATGTGATCACTCCTGCTACCTGGCTGGTGATAGATCACAGGATGGGATCACTCCTGCTACCTGGCTGGTGATAGATCACAGGATGTGATCACTCCTGCTACCTGGCTGGTGATAGATCACAGGATGGGATCACTCCTGCTACCTGGCTGGTGATAGATCACAGGATGTGATCACTCCTGCTACCTGGCTGGTGATAGATCACAGGATGTGATCACTCCTGCTACCTGGCTGGTGATAGATCACAGGATGTGATCACTCCTGCTACCTGGCTGGTGATAGCTCACAGGATGTGATCACTCCTGCTACCTGGCTGGTGATAGATCACAGGATGGGATCACTCCTGCTACCTGGCTGGTGATAGATCACGGATGTGATCACTCCTGCTACCTGGCTGGTGATAGATCACGGATGTGATCACTCCTGCTACCTGGCTGGTGATAGATCACGGATGTGATCACTCCTGCTACCTGGCTGGTGATAGATCACGGATGTGATCACTCCTGCTACCTGGCTGGTGATAGATCACGGATGTGATCACTCCTGCTACCTGGCTGGTGATAGATCACGGATGTGATCACTCCTGCTACCTGGCTGGTGATAGATCACGGGATGTGATCACTCCTGCTACCTGGCTGGTGATAGATCACGGATGTGATCACTCCTGCTACCTGGCTGGTGATAGATCACGGGATGTGATCACTCCTGCTACCTGGCTGGTGATAGATCACAGGATGTGATCACTCCTGCTACCTGGCTGGTGATAGATCACAGGATGTGATCACTCCTGCTACCTGGCTGGTGATAGATCACAGGATGGGATCACTCCTGCTACCTGGCTGGTGATAGATCACAGGATGTGATCACTCCTGCTACCTGGCTGGTGATAGATCACAGGATGTGATCACTCCTGCTACCTGGCTGGTGATAGATCACAGGATGTGATCACTCCTGCTACCTGGCTGGTGATAGATCACAGGATGGGATCACTCCTGCTACCTGGCTGGTGATAGATCACGGATGTGATCACTCCTGCTACCTGGCTGGTGATAGATCACGGATGTGATCACTCCTGCTACCTGGCTGGTGATAGATCACGGATGTGATCACTCCTGCTACCTGGCTGGTGATAGATCACGGGATGTGATCACTCCTGCTACCTGGCTGGTGATAGATCACGGATGTGATCACTCCTGCTACCTGGCTGGTGATAGATCACGGATGTGATCACTCCTGCTACCTGGCTGGTGATAGATCACGGGATGTGATCACTCCTGCTACCTGGCTGGTGATAGATCACGGATGTGATCACTCCTGCTACCTGGCTGGTGATAGATCACGGGATGTGATCACTCCTGCTACCTGGCTGGTGATAGATCACAGGATGGGATCACTCCTGCTACCTGGCTGGTGATAGATCACAGGATGTGATCACTCCTGCTACCTGGCTGGTGATAGATCACAGGATGTGATCACTCCTGCTACCTGGCTGGTGATAGATCACAGGATGTGATCACTCCTGCTACCTGGCTGGTGATAGATCACAGGATGGGATCACTCCTGCTACCTGGCTGGTGATAGATCACGGATGTGATCACTCCTGCTACCTGGCTGGTGATAGATCACGGATGTGATCACTCCTGCTACCTGGCTGGTGATAGATCACGGATGTGATCACTCCTGCTACCTGGCTGGTGATAGATCACGGATGTGATCACTCCTGCTACCTGGCTGGTGATAGATCACGGATGTGATCACTCCTGCTACCTGGCTGGTGATAGATCACGGATGTGATCACTCCTGCTACCTGGCTGGTGATAGATCACGGATGTGATCACTCCTGCTACCTGGCTGGTGATAGATCACGGATGTGATCACTCCTGCTACCTGGCTGGTGATAGATCACGGATGTGATCACTCCTGCTACCTGGCTGGTGATAGATCACGGGATGTGATCACTCCTGCTACCTGGCTGGTGATAGATCACAGGATGTGATCACTCCTGCTACCTGGCTGGTCATAGATCACGGATGTGATCACTCCTGCTACCTGGCTGGTGATAGATCACGGATGTGATCACTCCTGCTACCTGGCTGGTGATAGATCACGGATGTGATCACTCCTGCTACCTGGCTGGTGATAGATCACAGGATGTGATCACTCCTGCTACCTGGCTGGTGATAGATCACGGATGTGATCACTCCTGCTACCTGGCTGGTGATAGATCACGGATGTGATCACTCCTGCTACCTGGCTGGTGATAGATCACGGATGTGATCACTCCTGCTACCTGGCTGGTGATAGATCACGGATGTGATCACTCCTGCTACCTGGCTGGTGATAGATCACGGATGTGATCACTCCTGCTACCTGGCTGGTGATAGATCACGGATGTGATCACTCCTGCTACCTGGCTGGTGATAGATCACGGATGTGATCACTCCTGCTACCTGGCTGGTGATAGATCACGGATGTGATCACTCCTGCTACCTGGCTGGTGATAGATCACGGATGTGATCACTCCTGCTACCTGGCTGGTGATAGATCACGGATGTGATCACTCCTGCTACCTGGCTGGTGATAGATCACGGATGTGATCACTCCTGCTACCTGGCTGGTGATAGATCACGGATGTGATCACTCCTGCTACCTGGCTGGTGATAGATCACGGATGTGATCACTCCTGCTACCTGGCTGGTGATAGATCACGGATGTGATCACTCCTGCTACCTGGCTGGTGATAGATCACGGATGTGATCACTCCTGCTACCTGGCTGGTGATAGATCACGGGATGTGATCACTCCTGCTACCTGGCTGGTGATAGATCACGGGATGTGATCACTCCTGCTACCTGGCTGGTGATAGATCACGGATGTGATCACTCCTGCTACCTGGCTGGTGATAGATCACGGGATGTGATCACTCCTGCTACCTGGCTGGTGATAGATCACGGATGTGATCACTCCTGCTACCTGGCTGGTGATAGATCACGGATGTGATCACTCCTGCTACCTGGCTGGTGATAGATCACGGATGTGATCACTCCTGCTACCTGGCTGGTGATAGATCACGGATGTGATCACTCCTGCTACCTGGCTGGTGATAGATCACGGGATGTGATCACTCCTGCTACCTGGCTGGTAATAGATCACGGATGTGATCACTCCTGCTACCTGGCTGGTGATAGATCACGGATGTGATCACTCCTGCTACCTGGCTGGTGATAGATCACGGATGTGATCACTCCTGCTACCTGGCTGGTGATAGATCACAGGATGTGATCACTCCTGCTACCTGGCTGGTGATAGATCACGGATGTGATCACTCCTGCTACCTGGCTGGTGATAGATCACGGGATGTGATCACTCCTGCTACCTGGCTGGTGATAGATCACGGATGTGATCACTCCTGCTACCTGGCTGGTGATAGATCACGGATGTGATCACTCCTGCTACCTGGCTGGTGATAGATCACGGATGTGATCACTCCTGCTACCTGGCTGGTGATAGATCACGGATGTGATCACTCCTGCTACCTGGCTGGTGATAGATCACGGATGTGATCACTCCTGCTACCTGGCTGGTGATAGATCACGGATGTGATCACTCCTGCTACCTGGCTGGTGATAGATCACAGGATGTGATCACTCCTGCTACCTGGCAGGTGATAGATTACGGATGTGATCACTCCTGCTACCTGGCTGGTGATAGATCACGGGATGTGATCACTCCTGCTACCTGGCTGGTGATAGATCACGGATGTGATCACTCCTGCTACCTGGCTGGTGATAGATCACGGATGTGATCACTCCTGCTACCTGGCTGGTGATAGATCACGGATGTGATCACTCCTGCTACCTGGCTGGTGATAGATCACGGATGTGATCACTCCTGCTACCTGGCTGGTGATAGATCACGGATGTGATCACTCCTGCTACCTGGCTGGTGATAGATCACGGATGTGATCACTCCTGCTACCTGGCTGGTGATAGATCACGGATGTGATCACTCCTGCTACCTGGCTGGTGATAGATCACGGATGTGATCACTCCTGCTACCTGGCTGGTGATAGATCACGGATGTGATCACTCCTGCTACCTGGCTGGTGATAGATCACGGATGTGATCACTCCTGCTACCTGGCTGGTGATAGATCACGGATGTGATCACTCCTGCTACCTGGCTGGTGATAGATCACAGGATGTGATCACTCCTGCTACCTGGCTGGTGATAGATCACGGATGTGATCACTCCTGCTACCTGGCTGGTGATAGATCACGGATGTGATCACTCCTGCTACCTGGCTGGTGATAGATCACGGATGTGATCACTCCTGCTACCTGGCTGGTGATAGATCACGGATGTGATCACTCCTGCTACCTGGCTGGTGATAGATCACGGATGTGATCACTCCTGCTACCTGGCTGGTGATAGATCACGGATGTGATCACTCCTGCTACCTGGCTGGTGATAGATCACGGATGTGATCACTCCTGCTACCTGGCTGGTGATAGATCACGGATGTGATCACTCCTGCTACCTGGCTGGTGATAGATCGCGGATGTGATCACTCCTGCTACCTGGCTGGTGATAGATCACGGATGTGATCACTCCTGCTACCTGGCTGGTGATAGATCACGGATGTGATCACTCCTGCTACCTGGCTGGTGATAGATCACGGATGTGATCACTCCTGCTACCTGGCTGGTGATAGATCACGGATGTGATCACTCCTGCTACCTGGCTGGTGATAGATCACGGATGTGATCACTCCTGCTACCTGGCTGGTGATAGATCACGGGATGTGATCACTCCTGCTACCTGGCTGGTGATAGATCACGGATTTGATCACTCCTGCTACCTGGCTGGTGATAGATCACGGATGTGATCACTCCTGCTACCTGGCTGGTGATAGATCACGGATGTGATCACTCCTGCTACCTGGCTGGTGATAGATCACGGGATGTGATCACTCCTGCTACCTGGCTGGTGATAGATCACGGATGTGATCACTCCTGCTACCTGGCTGGTGATAGATCACGGGATGTGATCACTCCTGCTACCTGGCTGGTGATAGATCACGGATGTGATCACTCCTGCTACCTGGCTGGTGATAGATCACGGATGTGATCACTCCTGCTACCTGGCTGGTGATAGATCACGGATGTGATCACTCCTGCTACCTGGCTGGTGATAGATCACGGATGTGATCACTCCTGCTACCTGGCTGGTGATAGATCACGGATGTGATCACTCCTGCTACCTGGCTGGTGATAGATCACAGGATGTGATCACTCCTGCTACCTGGCTGGTGATAGATCACGGATGTGATCACTCCTGCTACCTGGCTGGTGATAGATCACAGGATGTGATCACTCCTGCTACCTGGCTGGTGATAGATCACGGATGTGATCACTCCTGCTACCTGGCTGGTGATAGATCACGGATGTGATCACTCCTGCTACCTGGCTGGTGATAGATCACGGGATGTGATCACTCCTGCTACCTGGCTGGTGATAGATCACAGGATGTGATCACTCCTGCTACCTGGCTGGTGATAGATCACAGGATGTGATCACTCCTGCTACCTGGCTGGTGATAGATCACGGGATGTGATCACTCCTGCTACCTGGCTGGTGATAGATCACGGGATGTGATCACTCCTGCTACCTGGCTGGTGATAGATCACGGGATGTGATCACTCCTGCTACCTGGCTGGTGATAGATCACGGACGTGATCACTCCTGCTACCTGGCTGGTGATAGATCACAGGATGTGATCACTCCTGCTACCTGGCTGGTGATAGATCACAGGATGTGATCACTCCTGCTACCTGGCTGGTGATAGATCACAGGATGTGATCACTCCTGCTACCTGGCTGGTGATAGATCACAGGATGTGATCACTCCTGCTACCTGGCTGGTGATAGATCACAGGATGTGATCACTCCTGCTACCTGGCTGGTGATAGATCACGGGATGTGATCACTCCTGCTACCTGGCTGGTGATAGATCACGGGATGTGATCACTCCTGCTACCTGGCTGGTGATAGATCACGGGATGTGATCACTCCTGCTACCTGGCTGGTGATAGATCACGGATGTGATCACTCCTGCTACCTGGCTGGTGATAGATCACAGGATGTGATCACTCCTGCTACCTGGCTGGTGATAGATCACAGGATGTGATCACTCCTGCTACCTGGCTGGTGATAGATCACGGGATGTGATCACTCCTGCTACCTGGCTGGTGATAGATCACGGGATGTGATCACTCCTGCTACCTGGCTGGTGATAGATCACGGGATGTGATCACTCCTGCTACCTGGCTGGTGATAGATCACGGGATGTGATCACTCCTGCTACCTTGCTGGTGATAGATCACAGGATGTGATCACTCCTGCTACCTGGCTGGTGATAGATCACGGATGTGATCACTCCTGCTACCTGGCTGGTGATAGATCACAGGATGTGATCACTCCTGCTACCTGGCTGGTGATAGATCACGGATGTGATCACTCCTGCTACCTGGCTGGTGATAGATCACAGGATGTGATCACTCCTGCTACCTGGCTGGTGATAGATCACAGGATGTGATCACTCCTGCTACCTGGCTGGTGATAGATCACAGGATGTGATCACTCCTGCTACCTGGCTGGTGATAGATCACGGATGTGATCACTCCTGCTACCTGGCTGGTGATAGATCACAGGATGTGATCACTCCTGCTACCTGGCTGGTGATAGATCACAGGATGTGATCACTCCTGCTACCTGGCTGGTGATAGATCACGGATGTGATCACTCCTGCTACCTGGCTGGTGATAGATCACGGATGTGATCACTCCTGCTACCTGGCTGGTGATAGATCACGGATGTGATCACTCCTGCTACCTGGCTGGTGATAGATCACAGGATGTGATCACTCCTGCTACCTGGCTGGTGATAGATCACAGGATGGGATCACTCCTGCTACCTGGCTGGTGATAGATCACAGGATGGGATCACTCCTGCTACCTGGCTGGTGATAGATCACAGGATGGGATCACTCCTGCTACCTGGCTGGTGATAGATCACAGGATGTGATCACTCCTGCTACCTGGCTGGTGATAGATCACAGGATGGGATCACTCCTGCTACCTGGCTGGTGATAGATCACAGGATGTGATCACTCCTGCTACCTGGCTGGTGATAGATCACTGGATGGGATCACTCCTGCTACCTGGCTGGTGATAGATCGCAGGATGGGATCACTCCTGCTACCTGGCTGGTGATAGATCACAGGATGGGATCACTCCTGCTACCTGACTGGTGATAGATCACAGGATGTGATCACTCCTGCTACCTGGCTGGTGATACATCACAGGATGTGATCACTCCTGCTACCTGGCTGGTGATACATCACAGGATGTGATCACTCCTGCTACCTGGCTGGTGATAGATCACAGGATGTGATCACTCCTGCTACCTGGCTGGTGATAGATCACAGGATGGGATCACTCCTGCTACCTGGCTGGTGATAGATCACAGGATGGGATCACTCCTGCTACCTGGCGTGTGATAGATCACAGGATGTGATCACTCCTGCTACCTGGCTGGTGATACATCACAGGATGTGATCACTCCTGCTACCTGGCTGGTGATACATCACAGGATGTGATCACTCCTGCTACCTGGCTGGTGATAGATCACAGGATGTGATCACTCCTGCTACCTGGCTGGTGATAGATCACAGGATGGGATCACTCCTGCTACCTGGCTGGTGATAGATCACAGGATGTGATCACTCCTGCTACCTGGCTGGTGATAGATCACAGGATGGGATCACTCCTGCTACCTGGCTTGTGATAGATCACAGGATGTGATCACTCCTGCTACCTGGCTGGTGATAGATCACAGGATGTGATCACTCCTGCTACCTGGCTGGTGATAGATCACAGGATGTGATCACTCCTGCTACCTGGCTGGTGATAGATCACAGGATGTGATCACTCCTGCTACCTGGCTGGTGATAGATCACAGGATGTGATCACTCCTGCTACCTGGCTGGTGATACATCACAGGATGTGATCACTCCTGCTACCTGGCTGGTGATAGATCACAGGATGTGATCACTCCTGCTACCTGGCTGGTGATAGATCACAGGATGTGATCACTCCTGCTACCTGGCTGGTGATAGATCACAGGATGGGATCACTCCTGCTACCTGGCTGGTGATAGATCACAGGATGGGAT
This sequence comes from Cherax quadricarinatus, assembly GCF_038502225.1. NCBI lineage: Eukaryota > Metazoa > Arthropoda > Malacostraca > Decapoda > Parastacidae > Cherax > Cherax quadricarinatus. The sequence continues at coordinate 86,636 of NW_027195190.1, read as the reverse complement.
CACTCCTGCTACCTGGCTGGTGATAGATCACAGGATGGGATCACTCCTGCTACCTGGCTTGTGATAGATCACAGGATGTGATCACTCCTGCTACCTGGCTTGTGATAGATCACAGGATGTGATCACTCCTGCTACCTGGCTGGTGATAGATCACAGGATGTGATCACTCCTGCTACCTGGCTGGTGATAGATCTCAGGATGTGATCACTCCTGCTACCTGGCTGGTGATACATCACAGGATGTGATCACTCCTGCTACCTGGCTGGTGATAGATCACAGGATGTGATCACTCCTGCTACCTGGCGTGGAATAATGAGGATTCACCTATAACATCTATGTGTACAAGAGATCGTAAAATCACTAGCGTATATATAATTAAGAATTGAACAATATCCTTAATTACCTGCTATAGGACTTTGTCTATTGTCTAGTGGTTCTTGCACCAGATTAATAGATAAGAATGGCGGCAATAAGCGGGAGGTTTTGGCTTTGGTGACCAGCAGGATTATTACCCCGTTCATGCTGGCGTGATTAAGACGTAGGAACCGTAGTTAGGTCTACGACAGACAAATATGTAGACGCCCCATGTGTGTGTGGATACTTGGGAACACCCAGCTGTAGTTTACATCTGGGTAGACATGAGCTACGTGTGAGGAAGCTGGATCAATATGAGACAGGAAGTGGATAGCCAGGAAAACCTTGTGTGATTTGGGCGTCGAGAAATAGGCCTAAAAGCCAGCCAATAGTCCATAAAATTGAAAAATTTCTTGGAATTGGTGTGTTAATATATGATGTCTTGACGACTTGATATATTGACTGATATTAAAAATTTGTAACTAGATGTTAGAACTAAGAATTGACATGTTAGGATTAAAACAATAGAAAGGAGCACTGAAACAGGCCTACTGGCCCATGCGAGGCAGGTCCAAGTCTCCTACCGGCATAAGCCAATGCCCTAACCTAGTTAGGTCAGGTCAACTGTATTTGGAATAATAAGAACCAGTTTACCTGGGGTTCCTCAGGTATGTTTCTGAGATTTTAATTACAGGTGTTTGTGAGGATGCTCAGATGTTATTTTCGTTAGTCTGTGTTGTTTGTACTCCTAGCAGGGAGTATTATAGTACATCTGGGGTTGGTGCAGGTGTTGGTTGGTGCAGGTGTTGGTTGGTGCAGGTGTTGGTTGGTGCAGGTGTGGGTTGGTGCAGGTGTGGGTTGGTGCAGGTGTTGGTTGGTGCAGGTGTTGGTTGGTGCAGGTGTTGGTTGGCGCAGGTGTTGGTTGGCGCAGGTGTTGGTTGGTGCAGATGTTGGTTGGTGCAGGTGTGGGTTGGTGCAGGTGTGGGTTGGTGCAGGTGTGGGTTGGTGCAGGTGTGGGTTGGTGTGGGTGTGGGTTGGTGCAGGTGTGGGTTGGTGCAGGTGTTGGTTGGCGCAGGTGTTGGTTGGCGCAGGTGTTGGTTGGTGCAGATGTTGGTTGGTGCAGGTGTGGGTTGGTGCAGGTGTGGGTTGGTGCAGGTGTGGGTTGGTGCAGGTGTTGGTTGGTGCAGGTGTGGGTTGGTGCAGGTGTTGGATGGTGCAGGTGTTGGTTGGTGCAGGTGTTGGTTGGTGCAGGTGTTGGTTGGTGCAGGTGTGGGCTGGTACAGGTGGGGGCTGGTACAGGTGGGGGCTGGTACAGGTGGGGGCTGGTACAGGTGGGGGCTGGTACAGGTGGGGGCTGGTACAGGTGGGGGCTGGTACAGGTGTGGGCTGGTACAGGTGGGGGCTGGTACAGGTGGGGGCTGGTACAGGTGGGGGCTGGTACAGGTGGGGGCTGGTACAGGTGGGGGCTGGTACAGGTGGGGGCTGGTACAGGTGGGGGCTGGTACAGGTGGGGGCTGGTACAGGTGGGGGCTGGTACAGGTGGGGGCTGGTACAGGTGGGGGCTGGTACAGGTGGGGGCTGGTACAGGTGGGGGCTGGTACAGGTGGGGGCTGGTACAGGTGTGGGCTGGTACAGGTGGGGGCTGATACAGGTGGGGGCTGGTACAGGTGGGGGCTGGTACAGGTGGGGGCTGGTACAGGTGGGGGCTGGTACAGGTGGGGGCTGGTACAGGTGGGGGCTGGTACAGGTGGGGGCTGGTACAGGTGTGGGCTGGTACAGGTGGGGGCTGGTACAGGTGGGGGCTGGTACAGGTGGGGGCTGGTACAGGTGGGGGCTGGTACAGGTGGGGGCTGGTACAGGTGGGGGCTGGTACAGGTGGGGGCTGGTACAGGTGGGGGCTGGTACAGGTGGGGGCTGGTACAGGTGTGGGCTGGTACAGGTGGGGGCTGGTACATGTGGGGGCTGGTACAGGTGGGGGCTGGTACAGGTGGGGGCTGGTACAGGTGGGGGCTGGTACAGGTGGGGGCTGGTACAGGTGGGGGCTGGTACAGGTGTGGGCTGGTACAGGTGGGGGCTGGTACAGGTGGGGGCTGGTACAGGTGGGGGCTGGTACAGGTGGGGGCTGGTACAGGTGGCGGCTGGTACATGTGGGGGCTGGTACAGGTGGGGGCTGGTACAGGTGGGGGCTGGTACAGGTGGGGGCTGGTACAGGTGGGGGCTGGTACAGGTGGGGGCTGGTACAGGTGGGGGCTGGTACAGGTGGGGGCTGGTACAGGTGGGGGCTGGTACAGGTGGGGGCTGGTACAGGTGGGGGCTGGTACAGGTGGAGGCTGGTACATGTGGGGGCTGGTACCGGTGGTGGCTGGTACAGGTGGGGGCTGGTACAGGTGGGGGCTGGTACAGGTGGGGGCTGGTACAGGTGGGGGCTGGTACAGGTGGGGGCTGGTACAGGTGTGGGCTGGTACAGGTGGGGGCTGGTACAGGTGTGGGCTGGTACAGGTGGGGGCTGGTACATGTGGGGGCTGGTACAGGTGGGGGCTGGTACAGGTGGGGGCTGATACAGGTGGGGGCTGGTACAGGTGGGGGCTGGTACAGGTGGGGGCTGGTACAGGTGGGGGCTGGTACAGGTGGGGGCTGGTACAGGTGGGGGCTGGTACAGGTGGGGGCTGGTACAGGGACACACGTGCAACTTGTGTCCGCGTTCCAGCCCCCAAAAGGTGCTAAAAAGATAGCTGAAAGTAGGTACTAGAAAGATAGCTGAAAGTAGGTACTAGAAAGGTAGCTGAAAGTAGGTACTAGAAAGGTAGCTGAAAGTAGGTACTAGAAAGGTAGCTGAAAGTAGGTACTAGAAAGATAGCTGAAAGTAGGTACTAGAAAGATAGCTGAAAGTAGGTACTAGAAAGGTAGCTGAAAGTAGGTACTAGAAAGGTAGCTGAAAGTAGGTACTAGAAAGATAGCTGAAAGTAGGTACTAGAAAGATAGCTGAAAGTAGGTACTAGAAAGATAGCTGAAAGGAGGTGCTAGAAACATAGCTGAAAGTAGGTACTAGAAAAATAGCTAAAAGGAGGTGCTAGAAACATAGCTGAAAGTAGGTACTAGAAAGATAGCTGAAAGTAGGTACTAGAAAGATAGCTGAAAGTAGGTACTAGAAAGATAGCTGAAAGTAGGTACTAGAAAGATAGCTGAAAGTAGGTACTAGAAAGATAGCTGAAAGTAGGTACTAGAAAGATAGCTGAAAGTAGGTACTAGAAACATAGCTGAAAGTAGGTACTAGAAAGATAGCTGAAAGTAGGTACTAGAAAGATAGCTAAAAGTAGGTACTAGAAAGATAGCTAAAAGTAGGTACTAGAAAGATAGCTGAAAGTAGGTACTAGAAAGATAGCTGAAAGTAGGTACTAGAAAGATAGCTGAAAGTAGGTACTAGAAAGATAGGTGAAAGTAGGTACTAAAAAGATAGCTGAAAGTAGGTACTAGAAACATAGCTGAAAGTAGGTACTAGAAAGATAGCTGAAAGTAGGTACTAGAAAGATAGCTGAAAGTAGGTACTAGAAAGATAGCTGAAAGTAGGTACTAGAAAGATAGCTGAAAGTAGGTACTAGAAACATAGCTGAAAGTAGGTACTAGAAAGATAGCTGAAAGTAGGTACTAGAAAGATAGCTAAAAGTAGGTACTAGAAAGATAGCTAAAAGTAGGTACTAGAAAGATAGCTGAAAGTAGGTACTAGAAAGATAGCTGAAAGTAGGTACTAGAAAGATAGCTGAAAGTAGGTACTAGAAAGATAGGTGAAAGTAGGTACTAAAAAGATAGCTGAAAGTAGGTACTAGAAACATAGCTGAAAGTAGGTACTAGAAAGATAGCTGAAAGTAGGTACTAGAAAGATAGCTGAAAGTAGGTACTAGAAAGATAGGTGAAAGTAGGTACTAAAAAGATAGCTGAAAGTAGGTACTAGAAACATAGCTGAAAGTAGGTACTAGAAAGATAGCTGAAAGTAGGTACTAGAAAGATAGCTGAAAGTAGGTACTAGAAAGATAGCTGAAAGTAGGTACTAGAAAGATATATAGCTGAAAGTAGGTACTAGAAAGATAGCTGAAAGTAGGTGCTAGAAAGATAGCTAAAAGGAGGTGCTAGAAACATAGCTGAAAGTAGGTGCTAGAAAGATAGCTGAAAGTAGGTACTAGAAAGATAGCTAAAAGGGCTATCAGTGTGGAGGACAGGACGGTGACTGCTGACTCCACGACTTAAATTAATTGTTGATGTTGATGTGACCAGATGAATGATAGATATTAAATAGCTGAGAGACGTGATGGCCAGGACGTGATGGCCAGGACGTGATGGCCAGGACGTGATGGCCAGGACGTGATGAGTTAGTGACACAAGTGTAAGTCAGAATATAACTTTATTAAGTGACAATAATATTAAAGATAGAGAGAGCTAGAGAGAGAGAGAGAGAGAGAGAGAGAGAGAGAGTGAGAGAGAGAGAGAGAGAGAGAGAGAGAGAGAGAGAGAGAGAGAGAGAGAGAGAGAGAGAGAGAGAGAGAGAGAGAGAGAGAGAGAGAGAGAGAGAGAGAGAGAGAGAGAGAGAGAGAGAGAGAGAGAGAGAGAGAGAGAGAGAGAGAGAGAGAGAGAGAGAGAGAGAGAGAGAGAGAGAGAGAGAGAGAGAGAGAGAGAGAGAGAGAGAGAGAGAGAGAGAGAGAGAGAGAGAGAGAGAGGTTTACTCTCATATATGAGGTACGAGTCTGTTAGCTTCCTTAAAAGCTTTTGTCTTTAATTTCCCAAATTAATATTTTTTAAGCTATTCTCTGGGTAGGAATTGGGAGTTTGAGGGTTGAAGTGTCCTGCAGGAGACGGTGTTGATTTTTACTACAGGTAAGATAAGCAGGAGGTTATGAAGGTGGTGACGGGTACAGAGGACAGACAGTAAAGCGTACTTGTTGATAACTGGATTAACATTAATGTTATCTCATCATGTGCTACCCTCTGAAGGAATACCACATGTGCTACTGCTACAATATTACCTGGTATAGTCAGTAATATTTCTTATTAATGTTATCTCATCATGTACTATCCTCTGAGGGAATATCAGATATACTACTGCTTCAGTCTCGACTACACATTGAAATGTTTGTTGTTTAGGCTGTTTTTACAAAGTTTTACCTGTGTTTTTTCCTCTATGTGTGGCTGGACAGTACAGATAGACAGATAAACAGATAGACAGGCTGGTAAACACAGGCTGGTAGATCAAATCCGCCTTGAAAGAAGAAATTGCTTTTCCTTCCCTTCTAGAAAATCTAAGTTCTTAGAACTAATTTAGAAATAGATTTAGATACTTTTGGTGACGCTGTGACAGATAGATAGATACTGTAGATAGACACTCGGACAGATAAATATACACAGAGATACTCATACAGACACTTAGATATGTATACTAATAGATATCCATACTCAGATAGATAGGTAAATAGATGGATAGAATCATATTTATATGGTAACAGAGGAAGATAGATATATTTACATATAGATAGATAGATACAAGAACAGAAAGATAGATACACAGACAGATAGACAAATAGATACACATAAGGATAAATAGATACACATTGTTAGATAAATGCACATATAGATAGATAGAAACTCATACAGATAGTTAAATAGATAGATACTTATAAAGATAGAGAAATAGATACTCCTTCAAAAAGATACTAATGAAGATAGATAAATATATAGATACACATACACGTAGTGACATGTGTGACATGACCTTCCTTCTACAGGTAGTGATCTGTGTGACATGACCTTCCTTCTACAGGTAGTGACCTGTGTGACATGACTTTCCTACTACAGGTGTGTCATGACCTTCCTTCTACAGGTAGTGACCTGTGTGACATGACCTTCCTTCTACGGGTAGTGACCTGTGTGACATGACTTTCCTACTACAGGTGTGACATGACCTTCCTTCTACAGGTAGTGACCTGTGTGACATGACTTTCCTACTACAGGTGTGACATGACCTTCCTTCTACAGGTAGTGGCCTGTGTGACATGACCTTCCTTCTACAGGTAGTGACCTGTGTGACATGACCTTCCTACTACAGGTAGTGACCTGTGTGACATGACCTTCCTACTACAGGTAGTGAAACAGGTTGGGAAGATATCTTAAATAACATAGGTCCTAAGCAGTGCCTTGGAAAGATCAACTTCCTGGCAGCTGAATCATGTTCAAGACATATGAAGAAGTGAACTGGAGAGAGAGAGATGCTCCCTCTACAGAAGACGACGAAGAATCCTGAGCTCCTCAAAAACGCTTAATTATCTGATACACGGAAGGAAGTGCTGACCAGGGAAGTGGAAAATATTGAACTTAACGTTAAGGGACTCTTACAGGAACCAGGAGAGACAGGAGGAGCTAAAAGTGATTAGTGAAGTTGAAAGAAATTCGAAATATTTCTTCTCATACGCAAGAAAACAAGGCAAGAACCACATCTGGTATCGGGTCCTTGATGGCAACAAGGAAATGAGTGAGATACTGAAGTCTCAATACGACTCTGTGTTTATCCAGCCACTGATCAGTCTAAAGAGCAACAATCTAAATAATTTTTTTCAGGAATGAGCCTCAAAGCCCTATCAATGTATGCCAAATTTCTGACATAAGCCTAACTCCACTAGACTTTGAGAAAGCCATTGACGACATGCCCATGTAGTCAGTCCCAGGCCCAGACTCGTGGAACTCTGTGTTCATAAAGTAGTGTAAGAAACCCCTCTCACAGGCTCAAGTATGCTATGGAGATGGAGCATAAACACAGGTGCAATTCCAGTCACTAAAAACAACGGATATAGCCCCACTCCATAAAGTTGGCAGCAAAACAGTACCTAAGAACTATAGACCAATAGCTCTGACGTCCCACATCATAAAAATCTTTGAAAGAGTGCTAAGAAGCAGGATTGCAAATCACCTGGATTCCCAAAATCTGCACAATCCAGGGCAACATGGGTTCAGGGCAGGTCGTTCCTGCCTCTCACAACTACTGGATCACTATGATATGGTCTTGGATGGTCGCTCCTGCCTCTCACAACTACTGGATCACTATGATATGGTCTTGGATGGTCGCTCCTGCCTCTCACAACTACTGGATCACTATGATATGGTCTTGGATGGTCGCTCCTGCCTCTCACAACTACTGGATCACTATGATATGGTCTTGGATGGTCGCTCCTGCCTCTCACAACTACTGGATCACTATGATATGGTCTTGGATGGTCGCTCCTGCCTCTCACAACTACTGGATCACTATGATATGGTCTTGGATGGTCGCTCCTGCCTCTCACAACTACTGGATCACTATGATATGGTCTTGGATGGTCGCTCCTGCCTCTCACAACTACTGGATCACTATGATATGGTCTTGGATGGTCGCTCCTGCCTCTCACAACTACTGGATTACTATGATATGGTCTTGGATGGTCGCTCCTGCCTCTCACAACTACTGGATCACTATGATATGGTCTTGGATGGTCGCTCCTGCCTCTCACAACTACTGGATTACTATGATATGGTCTTGGATGGTCGCTCCTGCCTCTCACAACTACTGGATCACTATGATATGGTCTTGGATGGTCGCTCCTGCCTCTCACAACTACTGGATCACTATGATATGGTCTTGGATGGTCGCTCCTGCCTCTCACAACTACTGGATCACTATGATATGGTCTTGGATGGTAGCTCCTGCCTCTCACAACTACTGGATCACTATGATATGGCCTTGGATGGTCGCTCCTGCCTCTCACAACTACTGGATCACTATGATATGGTCTTGGATGGTCGCTCCTGCCTCTCACAACTACTGGATCACTATGATATGGTCTTGGATGGTCGCTCCTGCCTCTCACAACTACTGGAACACTATGATATGGTCTTGGATGGTCGCTCCTGCCTCTCACAACTACTGGATCACTATGATATGGTCTTGGATGGTCGCTCCTGCCTCTCACAACTACTGGATCACTATGATATGGTCTTGGATGGTCGCTCCTGCCTCTCACAACTACTGGATCACTATGATATGGTCTTGGATGGTCGCTCCTGCCTCTCACAACTACTGGATCACTATGATATGGCCTTGGATGGTCACTCCTGCCTCTCACAACTACTGGATCACTATGATATGGTCTTGGATGGTCACTACTGCCTCTCACAACTACTGGATCACTATGATATGGCCTTGGATGGTCACTCCTGCCTCTCACAACTACTGGATCACTATGATATGGTCTTGGATGCACTGGAAGAAAGTCAGAATGCAGATGTAATATACACAGACTTTGGAAAAGCATTTGACAAATGCGATCATGGCGTAATAGCCCATAAAATACGTGCTAAAGGAATAACTGGGAAAGTGGGGAGATGGATCTTCAACTTCCTAACAAATCGAACACAAAGAGTAGTGGTCAACAGAGTTAAATCGGAGGCTGCCATAGTGAAGAGCTCTGTTCCACAAGGCACAGTACTCGCCCCCAGACTGTTCCTTATCCTCATATCAGACAGAGATGTAATGCACAGCACTGTGTTATCCTTCGCAGACGATACTGGGATCTGCATGAGAGTGTCAGACATTGAGGACCCGACAAAGCTCCAAGAAGATATGAACCAAGTTTTCCAGTGGGAAACAGAGAACAATATGATGTTCAATGAGGACAAATTCCAACTACTCCGTTATGGAAAACTGGAGGAAATAATAACTAGAACAGAGTATACTACAAACTCTAATCACACAATAGAGTGGAAAAGTAATGTGAAGGACCTGGGAGTGGTAATGTCTGAGGATCTCACCTTCAAGGATCACAACAATGCCACTATCACATCAGCGAGGAAACTGATAGGATGGATAATGAGAACATTCAAGACAAGAGATGCTAAGCCAGTGATGATCCTTTTTAAATCACTTGTTCTCTCTAGGCTGGAATACTGCTGTACGTTAACATCTACATTCAAGACAGGTGAAATTGTAGATTAAGAGAGTGTACAGAGAACCTTAACTGCACATATAAGTTCCATCAAAAACCTTAACTACTGGGAACGCTTGGAAACACTTGACTTGTACTCACTGGAGCGCAGGCGAGAGAGATATATCATAACTTACACCTGGAAGATTCTGGAGGGACTGGTTACTAATATGTACACAGAAATCTCTCCTTACGAAAGCAACAGACTTGGCAGGCGATGCAACATACCCCCAGTGAAAAGTAGGAGTGCCATTAGTAAACTAAGAGAGAACGCAATAAGTGTCCGGGGTCCAAGACTGTTCAACAGCCTCCCAACATGCATAAGGCGAATTAACAATAGACCCCTGGTTGTCTTCAAGACCCCCTGGTTGTCTTCAAGACCTCCTGGTTGTTTTCAAGACCCCCTGGTTGTCTTCAAGACCCCCTGGTTGTTTTCAAGACCCCCTGGTTGTTTTCAAGACCCCCTGGTTGTTTTCAAGACCCCCTGGTTGTTTTCAAGACCCCCTGGTTGTCTTCAACACCCCCTGGTTGTCTTCAAGACCCCCTGGTTGTTTTCAAGACCCCCTGGTTGTCTTCAAGACCCCCTGGTTGTTTTCAAGACCCCCTGGTTGTTTTCAAGACCCCCTGGTTGTTTTCAAGACCCCCTGGTTGTCTTCAAGACCCCCTGGTTGTTTTCAAGACCCCCTGGTTGTTTTCAAGACCCCCTGGTTGTCTTCAAGACCCCCTGGTTGTTTTCAAGACCCCCTGGTTGTTTTCAAGACCCCCTGGTTGTTTTCAAGACCCCCTGGTTGTCTTCAAGACCCCCTGGTTGTCTTCAAGACCCCCTGGTTGTCTTCAAGACCCCCTGGTTGTCTTCAAGACCCCCTGGTTGTCTTCAAGACCCCCTGGTTGTCTTCAAGACCCCCTGGTTGTCTTCAAGACCCCCTGGTTGTCTTCAAGACCCCCTGGTTGTCTTCAAGAGCCCCTGGTTGTCTTCAAGACCCCCTGGTTGTCTTCAAGACCCCCTGGTTGTCTTCAAGACCCCCTGGTTGTCTTCAAGACCCCCTGGTTGTCTTCAAGACCCCTGGTTGTCTTCAAGACCCCTGGTTGTCTTCAAGACCCCTGGCTGTCTTCAAGACCCCTGGTTGTCTTCAAGACCCCTGGTTGTCTTCAAGACCCCTGGTTGTCTTCAAGACCCCTGGCTGTCTTCAAGACCCCTGGTTGTCTTCAAGACCCCTGGTTGTCTTCAAGACCCCTGGTTGTCTTCAAGACCCCTGGCTGTCTTCAAGACCCCTGGTTGTCTTCAAGACCCCTGGCTGTCTTCAAGACCCCTGGTTGTCTTCAAGACCCCTGGTTGTCTTCAAGACCCCCTGGTTGTCTTCAAGACCCCCTGGTTGTCTTCAAGACCCCCTGGTTGTCCTCAAAAGGGAGCTGGACAAATACTTAAAGTCAGTGCCGGATCAGCCGGGCTGTAGTTCGTACGTTGGACTACGTGCGGCCAGCAGTAACATCCTGGTTGATCAGGTCCTGATCCACTGGGAGGCCTTGTCATGGACCGGTCCGCTGGGACGTTGATCCATGTAGACTCACGGTACACCTGTGTGACATGACTTTCCTTCTACAGGTAGTGACCTGTGTGTCATGACCTTCGTTCTACAGGTAGTGACCTGTGTGACATGACCTTCTTTCTACAGGTAGTGACCTGTGTGACATGACTTTCCTTCTACAGGTAGTGACCTGTGTGTCATGACCTTCGTTCTACAGGTAGTGACCTTTGTGACATGACCTTCTTTCTACAGGTAGTGACCTGTGTGACATGACAGTGGGCCAGCTGCGCCAGGTGGTCGGTGGTCGCGCTGGCAGGATCATGGCCCAGCACCTGGACCACTGTCTCCAGAGATTTGGGGCCACCCTGCCCCCCCAGGACCCCGAGGACCCCCAGGGCCCCTCCAGCGACCTCTCCGATTCCGAGGAAGAGGAGCCAGGTGAGTCATGTCTGTTGATGTGTCTGTTAACAGCTGTTAAGGGCCACTGTTTCACTGTTAGGGGTCCACCCTAATAGATGGTGTGGCCCCATTAGGGGTCGTGACCCTCACTATTAAAAGGGTCGTGACCCCCATTATTCAGGAGACATGACCCCCAATATAAAGGGGTCATGATCCCACTATCAAGGGGTCGCGACCCCACTATTGAGGGGTAGTGACCCCACTATTAAGGGGTCGTGACCCCTTCTATTAACTTGTAGATAAAGTTACATGCAGAGAGAGGGGGGGAGGGAGAGATGGGAGGGGAGAGGGAGAGGGAGAGAGAGGAGAGGGGGTGATTGAGAGAGAGAGCAGGGGGAGGGGAAGGGGTAGGGGAATAGGGGTAGGAAAAGAGGGGAAAGGAGGAGAGGGGAGGGGAGGGGCGGGGAAGGGAGGGGAGGGGGAGGGGAGGGGAAGGGAGGGGAGGGGGGAGGGGGGGAAGGGAGGGGAGGGGAGGGGAAGGGTCGTCTGGGTAATACATTTCCGTCTTATCTTAACCACCCGAAGTCAGTATTTCAACACCCCTCCCCGACCCCCTACCCCCTACCCAAAACCCTACCCCACACCCCTACCCCATACCCCTACCCCCTACCCCTACCCACCACAATACTCTCCCTCCCACCCTCCTTCCCACCCTCTGTCCCACCCTCTGTCCCACCCTCAGAACCACCCTCAGTACCACCCTCTGTCCCACCCTCAGTACCACCCTCTGTCCCACCCTCAGTACCACCCTCTGTCCCACCCTCAGTACCACCCTCTGTCCCACCCTCAGTACCACCCTCTGTCCCACCCTCAGTACCACCCTCTGTCCCACCCTCAGTACCACCCTCTGTCCCACCCTCAGTACCACCCTCTGTCCCACCCTCAGTACCACCCTCTGTCCCACCCTCAGTACCACCCTCTGTCCCACCCTCAGTACCACCCTCTGTCCCACCCTCAGTACCACCCTCTGTCCCACCCTCAGAACCACCCTCTGTCCAACCCTCAGTACCACTCTCTGTCCCACCCTCAGAACCACCCTCTGTCCAACCCTCAGTACCACTCTCTGTCCCACCCTCAGTACCACCCTCTGTCCAACCCTCAGTACCACCCTCTGTCCCACCCTCAGTACCACCCTCTGTCCCACTCTCAGTACCACCCTCTGTCCCACCCTCAGTACCACCCTCTGTCCCACTCTCAGTACCACCCTCTGTCCCACCCTCAGTACCACCCTCTGTCCCACCCTCAGTACCACCCTCTGTCCAACCCTCAGTACCACTCTCTGTCCCACCCTCAGTACCACCCTCTGTCCCACCCTCAGTACCACCCTCTGTCCCACCTCTACAGAAGACGACGAAGAGTCACTGAGCTCCTCAGGAGTGCTAGAATATCTGATACACGAAAGGAGGCGCTGACCAGGGAAGTGGAAACTATCAAACTTAAGTTAAATGACTCTTACAGGAACCAGGAGAGGCAGGATGGGACTTACTCAGGCAGGATGGAACTTACTCAGGCAGGATGGGACTTACTCAGGCAGGATGGGACTTACTCAGGCAGGATGGGACTTACTCAGACAGGATGGAACTTACTCAGGCAGGATGGGACTTACTCAGGCAGGATGGGACTTACTCAGGCAGGATGGGACTTACTCAGACAGGATGGAACTTACTCAGGCAGGATGGGACTTACTCAGACAGGATGGAACTTACTCAGGCAGGATGGGACTTACTCAGGCAGGATGGGACTTACTCAGACAGGATGGAACTTACTCAGGCAGGATGGGACTTACTCAGGCAGGATGGAACTTACTCAGACAGGATGGGACTTACTCAGGCAGGATGGGACTTACTCAGGCAGGATGGGACTTACTCAGGCAGGATCGGACTTACTCAGGCAGGATGGAACTTACTCAGACAGGATGGAACTTACTCAGACAGGATGGAACTTACTCAGACAGGATGGAACTTACTCAGACAGGATGGTACTTACTCAGACAGGATGGAACTTACTCAGATAGGATGGAACTTACTCAAGCAGGATGGAACTTACTCAGACAGGATGGAACTTACTCAGACAGGATGGTACTTACTCAGACAGGATGGAACTTACTCAGACAGGATGGAACTTACTCAAGCAGGATGGAACTTACTCAGACAGGATGGAACTTACTCAGACAGGATGGAACTTACTCAGGCAGGATGGAACTTACTCAGACAGGATGGAACTTACTCAGACAGGATGGAACTTACTCAGACAGGATGGAACTTACTCAGGCAGGATGGAACTTACTCAGACAGGATGGAACTTACTCAGACAGGATGGAACTTACTCAGACAGGATGGAACTTACTCAGACAGGATGGAACTTACTCAGACAGGATGGTACTTACTCAGACAGGATGGAACTTACTCAGACAGGATGGAACTTACTCAAGCAGGATGGAACTTACTCAGACAGGATGGAACTTACTCAGACAGGATGGAACTTACTCAGGCAGGATGGAACTTACTCAGACAGGATGGAACTTACTCAGACAGGATGGAACTTACTCAGACAGGATGGAACTTACTCAGACAGGATGGAACTTACTCAGACAGGATGGTACTTACTCAGACAGGATGGAACTTACTCAGACAGGATGGAACTTACTCAGACAGGATGGAACTTACTCAGGCAGGATGGAACTTACTCAGACAGGATGGGACTTACTCAGGCAGGATGGAACTTACTCAGGCAGCATGGGACTTACTCAGGCAGGATGGGACTTACTCAGACAGGATTGGACTTACTTAGGCAGGATGGAACTTACTCAGACAGGATGGAACTTACTCAGACAGGATGGTACTTACTCAGGTAGGATGGGACTTACTCAGACAGAATGGGACTTACTCAGGCAGGATGGTACTTACTCAGACAGGATGGAACTTACTCAGGCAGGATGGAACTTACTCAGGCAGGATGGAACTTACTCAGGCAGGATGGAACTTACTCAGACAGGATGGAACTTACTCAGACAGGATGGAACTTACTCAGACAGGATGGAACTTACTCAGACAGGATGGTACTTACTCAGACAGGATGGAACTTACTCAGGCAGGATGGAACTTACTCAGACAGGATGGAACTTACTCAGGCAGGATGGAACTTACTCAGACAGGATGGAACTTACTCAGGCAGGATGGAACTTACTCAGGCAGGATGAAACTTACTCAGACAGGATGGAACTTACTCAGGCAGGATGGAACTTACTCAGACAGGATGGAACTTACTCAGACAGGATGGTACTTACTCAGGCAGGATGGTACTTACTCAAGCAGGATGGAACTTACTCAGACAGGATGGAACTTACTCAGACAGGATGGAACTTACTCAGGCAGGATGGAACTTACTCAGACAGGATGGAACTTACTCAGACAGGATGGAACTTACTCAGACAGGATGGAACTTACTCAGACAGAATGGTACTTACTCAGACAGGATGGAACTTACTCAGACAGGATGGAACTTACTCAGGCAGGATGGAACTTACTCAGACAGGATGGAACTTACTCAGACAGGATGGAACTTAGTCAGACAGGATGGAACTTACTCAGACAGGATGGTACTTTCTCAGACAGGATGGAACTTACTCAGACAGGATGGAACTTACTCAGACAGGATGGAACTTACTCAGACAGGATGGTACTTACTCAGGCAGGATGGTACTTACTCAAACAGGATGGTACTTACTCAGGCAGGATGGTACTTACTCAGGCAGGATGGGACTTACTCAGACAGGATGGGACTTACTCAGGCAGGATGGGACTTACTCAGGCAGGATGGGACTTACTCAGACAGGATGGAACTTACTCAGACAGGATGGAACTTACTCAGGCAGGATGGTACTTACTCAGGCAGGATGGAACTTACTCAGATAGGATGGAACTTACTCAGACAGGATGGAACTTACTCAGGCAGGATGGAACTTACTCAGACAGGATGGAACTTACTCAGACAGGATGGAACTTACTCAGACAGGATGGTACTTACTCAGGCAGGATGGTACTTACTCAGGCAGGATGGAACTTACTCAGACAGGATGGAACTTACTCAGACAGGATGGAACTTACTCAGGCAGGATGGAACTTACTCAGACAGGATGGAACTTACTCAGACAGGATGGAACTTACTCAGACAGGATGGAACTTACTCAGACAGGATGATACTTACTCAGACAGGATGGAACTTACTCAGACAGGATGGAACTTACTCAGACAGGATGGAACTTACTCAGACAGGATGGTACTTACTCAGACACGATGGTACTTACTCAGGCAGGATGGTACTTACTCAGGCAGGATGGGACTTACTCAGGCAGGATGGGACTTACTCAGGCAGGATGGGACTTACTCAGGCAGGATGGGACTTACTCAGACAGGATGGAACTTACTCAGGCAGGATGGAACTTACTCAGACAGGACGGAACATACTCAGACAGGATGGTACTTACTCAGACAGGATGGTACTTACTCAGGCAGGATGGTAATTACTCAGGCAGGATGGGACTTACTCAGGCAGGATGGGACTTACTCAGGCAGGATGGGACTTACTCAGGCAGGATGGGACTTACTCAGACAGGATGGAACTTACTCAGACAGGACGGGACTTACTCAGACAGGATGGTACTTACTCAGGCAGGATGGGACTTACTCAGGCAGGATGGGACTTACTCAGGCAGGATGGGACTTACTCAGAGAGGATGGGACTTATTGAGGCAGGATGGGACTTACTCAGACAGGATGGGACTTACTCAAACAGGATGGAACTTACTCAGACAGGATGGTACTTACTCAGACAGGATGGTACTTACTCAGGCAGGATGGGACTTACTCAGGCAGGATGGGACTTACTCAGACAGGATGGGACTTACTCAGGCAGGATGGGACTTACTCAGGCAGGATGGGACTTACTCAGGCAGGATGGGGCTTACTCAGGCAGGATGTGACTTACTCAGGCAGGATGGGACTTACTCAGGCAGGATGGGACTTACTCAGGCAGGATGGGACTTACTCAGACAGGATGGGAATTACTCAGGCAGGATGGAACTTACTCAGACAGGATGGGACTTACTCAGGCAGGATGGAACTTACTGAGGCAGGATGGGACTTACTCAGACAGGATGGGACTTACTCAGGCAATATGGGACTTACTCAGGCAGGATGGGACTTACTCAGACAGGATGGGACTTACTTAGGCAGGATTGAACTTACTCAGGCAGGATGGGAATTACTCAGGTAGGATGGGACTTACTCAGACACGATGGGACTTACTCAGACAGGATGGGACTTACTCAGACAGGATGGGACTTACTCAGACAGGATGGGACTTACTCAGACAGGATGGGACTTACTCAGACAGGATGGGACTTACTCAGACAGGATGGGACTTACTCAGACAGGATGGGACTTACTCAGACAGGATGGGACTTACTCAGACAGGATGGGACTTACTCAGACAGGATGGGACTTACTCAGACAGGATGGGACTTACTCAGACAGGATGGGACTTACTCAGACAGGATGGGACTTACTCAGACAGGATGGGACTTACTCAGACAGGATGGGACTTACTCAGACAGGATGGGACTTACTCAGACAGGATGGGACTTACTCAGACAGGATGGGACTTACTCAGACAGGATGGGACTTACTCAGACAGGATGGGACTTACTCAGACAGGATGGGACTTACTCAGGCAGGATGGGACTTACTCAGACAGGATGGGACTTACTCAGACAGGATGGGACTTACTCAGACAGGATGGGACTTACTCAGACAGGATGGGACTTACTCAGACAGGATGGGACTTACTCAGACAGGATGGGACTTACTCAGACAGAATGGGACTTACTCAGACAGGATGGGACTTACTCAGACAGGATGGGACTTACTCAGACAGGATGGGACTTACTCAGACAGGATGGGACTTACTCAGACAGGATGGGACTTACTCAGACAGGATGGGACTTACTCAGACAGGATGGGACTTACTCAGACAGGATGGGACTTACTCAGACAGGATGGGACTTACTCAGACAGGATGGGACTTACTCAGACAGGATGGGACTTACTCAGACAGGATGGGACTTACTCAGACAGGATGGGACTTACTCAGACAGGATGGGACTTACTCAGACAGGATGGGACTTACTCAGACAGGATGGGACTTACTCAGACAGGATGGGACTTACTCAGACAGGATGGGACTTACTCAGACAGGATGGGACTTACTCAGACAGGATGGGACTTACTCAGACAGGATGGGACTTACTCAGACAGGATGGGACTTACTCAGACAGGATGGGACTTACTCAGACAGGATGGGACTTACTCAGACAGGATGGGACTTACTCAGACAGGATGGGACTTACTCAGACAGGATGGGACTTACTCAGACAGGATGGGACTTACTCAGACAGGATGGGACTTACTCAGGCAGGATGGGACTTACTCAGGCAGGATGGGACTTACTTAGGCTGGATGAGACTTACTCAGACAGGATGGAACTTACTCAGACAGTATGAGACTTACTCAGGCAGGATGGGACTTACTCAGGCAGGATGGGACTTACTCAGACAGGATGGGACTTACTCAGACAGGATGGGACTTACTCAGACAGGATGGGACTTACTCAGACAGGATGGGACTTACTCAGACAGGATGGGACTTACTCAGACAGGATGGGACTTACTCAGACAGGATGGGACTTACTCAGACAGGATGGGACTTACTCAGACAGGATGGGACTTACTCAGACAGGATGGGACTTACTCAGACAGGATGGGACTTACTCAGACAGGATGGGACTTACTCAGACATGATGGGACTTACTCAGACAGGATGGGACTTACTCAGACAGGATGGGACTTACTCAGACAGGATGGGACTTACTCAGACAGGATGGGACTTACTCAGACAGGATGGGACTTACTCAGACAGGATGGGACTTACTCAGACAGGATGGGACTTACTCAGACAGGATGGGACTTACTCAGACAGGATGGGACTTACTCAGACAGGATGGGACTTACTCAGACAGGATGGGACTTACTCAGACAGGATGGGACTTACTCAGACAGGATGGGACTTACTCAGACAGGATGGGACTTACTCAGACAGGATGGGACTTACTCAGACAGGATGGGACTTACTCAGACAGGATGGGACTTACTCAGACAGGATGGGACTTACTCAGACAGGATGGGACTTACTCAGACAGGATGGGACTTACTCAGACAGGATGGAACTTACTCAGACAGTATGAGACTTACTCAGGCAGGATGGGACTTACTCAGGCAGGATGGGACTTACTTAGGCAGGATGGGACTTACTCAGACAGGATGGAACTTACTCAGACAGTATGAGACTTACTCAGACAGGATGGGACTTACTCAGGCAGGATGGAACTTACTCAGGCAGGATGGGACTTACTCAGGCAGGATGGGACTTACTCAGGCAGGATGGGACTTACTCAGGCAGGATGGGACTTACTCAGACAGGATGGGACTTACTCAGACAGGATGGGACTTACTCAGACAGGATGGGACTTACTCAGACAGGATGGGACTTACTCAGACAGGATGGGACTTACTCAGGATGGGACTTACTCAGGCAGGATGGAACTTACTCAGACAGGATGGTATTTACTCAAACAGGATGGGACTTACTCAGGCAGGATGGGACTTACTCAGACAGGATGGGACTTACTCAGACAGGATGGGACTTACTCAGACAGGATGGGACTTACTCAGACAGGATGGGACTTACTCAGACAGGATGGGACTTACTCAGACAGGATGGGACTTACTCAGACAGGATGGGACTTACTCAGACAGGATGGGACTTACTCAGACAGGATGGGACTTACTCAGACAGGATGGGACTTACTCAGACAGGATGGGACTTACTCAGACAGGATGGGACTTACTCAGACAGGATGGGACTTACTCAGACAGGATGGGACTTACTCAGACAGGATGGGACTTACTCAGACAGGATGGGACTTACTCAGACAGGATGGGACTTACTCAGACAGGATGGGACTTACTCAGACAGGATGGGACTTACTCAGACAGGATGGGACTTACTCAGACAGGATGGGACTTACTCAGACAGGATGGGACTTACTCAGACAGGATGGGACTTACTCAGACAGGATGGGACTTACTCAGACAGGATGGGACTTACACAGACAGGATGGGACTTACTCACACAGGATGGGACTTACTCAGACAGGATGGGACTTACTCAGACAGGATGGGACTTACTCAGACAGGATGGGACTTACTCAGACAGGATGGGACTTACTCAGACAGGATGGGACTTACTCAGACAGGATGGGACTTACTCAGGCAGGATGGGACTTACTCAGACAGGATGGGACTTACACAGACAGGATGGGACTTACTCAGACAGGATGGGACTTACTCAGACAGGATGGGACTTACTCAGACAGGATGGGATTTACTCAGACAGGATGGGACTTACTCAGACAGGATGGGACTTACTCAGACAGGATGGGACTTACTCAGACAGGATGGGACTTACTCAGACAGGATGGGACTTACTCAGACAGGATGGGACTTACTCAGACAGGATGGGACTTACTCAGACAGGATGGGACTTACTCAGACAGGATGGGACTTACTCAGACAGGATGGGACTTACTCAGACACGATGGGACTTACTCAGACAGGATGGGACTTACACAGACAGGATGGGACTTACTCAGACAGGATGGGACTTAGACAGGATGGGACTTACTCATACAAGATGGGACTTACTCAGACAGGATGGGACTTACTCAGACAGGATGGGACTTACTCAGACAGGATGGGACTTACTCAGACAGGATGGGACTTACTCAGGCAGGATGGGACTTAGACAGGATGGGACTTACTCAGACAGGATGGGACTTACTCAGGCAGGATGGGACTTACTCAGACAGGATGGGACTTACTCAGACAGGATGGGACTTAGACAGGATGGGACTTACTCAGACAGGATGGGACTTACTCAGACAGGATGGGACTTACTCAGACAGGATGGGACTTACTCAGACAGGATGGGACTTACTCAGACAGGATGGGACTTACTCAGACAGGATGGGACTTACTCAGACAGGATGGGACTTACTCAGACAGGATGGGACTTACTCAGACAGGATGGGACTTACTCAGACAGGATGGGACTTACTCAGACAGGATGGGACTTACTCAGACAGGATGGGACTTACTCAGACAGGATGGGACTTACTCAGACAGGATGGGACTTACTCAGACAGGATGGGACTTACTCAGACAGGATGGGACTTACTCAGACAGGATGGGACTTACTCAGACAGGATGGGACTTACTCAGACAGGATGGGACTTACTCAGACAGGATGGGACTTACTCAGACAGGATGGGACTTACTCAGACAGGATGGGACTTACTCAGACAGGATGGGACTTACTCAGACAGGATGGGACTTACTCAGACAGGATGGGACTTACTCAGACAGGATGGGACTTACTCAGACAGGATGGGACTTACTCAGACAGGATGGGACTTACTCAGACAGGATGGGACTTACTCAGACAGGATGGGACTTACTCAGACAGGATGGGACTTACTCAGACAGGATGGGACTTACTCAGACAGGATGGGACTTACTCAGACAGGATGGGACTTACTCAGACAGGATGGGACTTACTCAGACAGGATGGGACTTACTCAGACAGGATGGGACTTACTCAGACAGGATGGGACTTACTCAGACAGGATGGGACTTACTCAGACAGGATGGGACTTACTCAGACAGGATGGGACTTACTCAGACAGGATGGGACTTACTCAGACAGGATGGGACTTACTAAGACAGGATGGGACTTACTCAGACAGGATGGGACTTACTCAGACAGGATGGGACTTACTCAGACAGGATGGGACTTACTCAGACAGGATGGGACTTACTCAGACAGGATGGGACTTACTCAGACAGGATGGGACTTACTCAGACAGGATGGGACTTACTCAGACAGGATGGGACTTACTCAGGCAGGATGGAACTTACTCAGGCAGGATGGGACTTACTCAGGCAGGATGGGACTTACTCAGACAGGATGGGACTTACTCAGACAGGATGGGACTTACTCAGACAGGATGGGACTTACTCAGACAGGATGGGACTTACTCAGACAGGATGGGACTTACTCAGACAGGATGGGACTTACTCAGACAGGATGGGACTTACTCAGACAGGATGGGACTTACTCAGACAGGATGGGACTTACTCAGACAGGATGGGACTTACTCAGGCAGGATGGTACTTACTCAGGCTGGATGGGACTTACTCAGGCAGGATGGGACTTACTCAGACAGGATGGGACTTACTCAGACAGGATGGGACTTACTCAGACAGGATGGGACTTACTCAGACACTCAGACAGATGGGACTTACTCAGACAGACAGGATGGGACTTACTCAGACAGGATGGGACTTACTCAGACAGGATGGGACTTACTCAGACCGGATGGGACTTACTCAGACAGGATGGGACTTACTCAGACAGGATGGGACTTACTCAGACAGGATGGGACTTACTCAGACAGGATGGGACTTACTCAGACAGGATGGGACTTACTCAGACAGGATGGGACTTACTCAGACAGGATGGGACTTACTCAGACAGGATGGGACTTACTCAGACAGGATGGGACTTACTCAGACAGGATGGGACTTACTCAGACAGGATGGGACTTACTCAGACAGGATGGGACTTACTCAGACAGGATGGGACTTACTCAGACAGGATGGGACTTACTCAGACAGGATGGGACTTACTCAGACAGGATGGGACTTACTCAGACAGGATGGGACTTACTCAGACAGGATGGGACTTACTCAGACAGGATGGGACTTACTCAGACAGGATGGGACTTACTCAGACAGGATGGGACTTACTCAGACAGGATGGGACTTACTCAGACAGGAGGGGACTTACTCAGACAGGATGGGACTTACTCAGACAGGATGGGACTTACTCAGACAGGATGGGACTTACTCAGACAGGATGGGACTTACTCAGACAGGATGGGACTTACTCAGACAGGATGGGACTTACTCAGACAGGATGGGACTTACTCAGGCAGGATGGTACTTACTCAGACAGGATGGGACTTACTCAGACAGGATGGGACTTACTCAGACAGGATGGGACTTACTCAGACAGGATGGGACTTACTCAGACAGGATGGGACTTACTCAGACAGGATGGGACTTACTCAGACAGGATGGGACTTACTCAGACAGGATGGGACTTACTCAGACAGGATGGGACTTACTCAGACAGGATGGGACTTACTCAGACAGGATGGGACTTACTCAGACAGGATGGGACTTACTCAGACAGGATGGGACTTACTCAGACAGGATGGGACTTACTCAGACAGGATGGGACTTACTCAGACAGGATGGGACTTACTCAGACAGGATGGGACTTACTCAGACAGGATGGGACTTACTCAGACAGGATGGGACTTACTCAGACAGGATGGGACTTACTCAGACAGGATGGGACTTACTCAGACAGGATGGGACTTACTCAGACAGGATGGTACTTACTCAGACAGGATGGGACTTACTCAGACAGGATGGGACTTACTCAGACAGGATGGGACTTACTCAGACAGGATGGGACTTACTCAGACAGGATGGGACTTACACAGACAGGATGGGACTTACTCAGACAGGATGGGACTTACTCAGACAGGATGGGACTTACTCAGACAGGATGGGACTTACTCAGACAGGATGGGACTTACTCAGACAGGATGGGACTTACTCAGACAGGATGGGACTTACTCAGACAGGATGGGACTTACTCAGACAGGATGGGACTTACTCAGACAGGATGGGACTTACACAGACAGGATGGGACTTACTCAGACAGGATGGGACTTACTCAGACAGGATGGGACTTACTCAGACAGGATGGGACTTACTCAGACAGGATGGGACTTACTCAGACAGGATGGGACTTACTCAGACAGGATGGGACTTACTCAAGCAGGATGGGACTTACTCAGACAGGATGGGACTTACTCAGACAGGATGGGACTTACTCAGGCAGGATGGGACTTACTCAGACAGGATGGGACTTACTCAGGCAGGATGGGACTTAGACAGGATGGGACTTACTCAGACAGGATGGGACTTACTCAGACAGGATGGGACTTACTCAGTCAGGATGGGACTTACTAGGGCAGGATGGGACTTAGACAGGATGGGACTTACTCAGACAGGATGGGACTTGCTCAGGCAGGATGGGTCTTACTCATACAGGATGGGACTTACTCAGGCAGGATGGGACTTACTCAGACAGGATGGGACTTACTCAGGCAGGATGGGACTTAGACAGGATGGGTCTTACTCAGACAGGATGGGACTTACTCAGACAGGATGGGACTTACTCAGACAGGATGGGACTTACTCAGACAGGATGGGACTTAGACAGGATGGGACTTACTCAGACAGGATGGGACTTACTCAGGATGGGACTTACTCAGACAGGATGGGACTTACTCAGACAGGATGGGACTTACTCAGACAGGATGGGACTTACTCAGACAGGATGGGACTTACTCAGACAGGATGGGACTTACTCAGACAGGATGGGACTTACTCAGACAGGATGGGACTTACTCAGACAGGATGGGACTTACTCAGACAGGATGGGACTTACTCAGACAGGATGGGACTTACTCAGACAGGATGGGACTTACTCAGACAGGATGGGACTTACTCAGACAGGATGGGACTTACTCAGACAGGATGGGACTTACTCAGGCAGGATGGGACTTACTCAGACAGGATGGGACTTACTCAGACAGGATGGGACTTACTCAGACAGGATGGGACTTACTCAGACAGGATGGGACTTACTCAGACAGGATGGGACTTACTCAGACAGGATGGGACTTACTCAGACAGGATGGGACTTACTCAGACAGGATGGGACTTACTCAGACAGGATGGGACTTACTCAGACAGGATGGGACTTACTCAGACAGGATGGGACTTACTCAGACAGGATGGGACTTACTCAGACAGGATGGGACTTACTCAGACAGGATGGGACTTACTCAGACAGGATGGGACTTACTCAGACAGGATGGGACTTACACAGACAGGATGGGACTTACTCAGACAGGATGGGACTTACTCAGACAGGATGGGACTTACTCAGACAGGATGGGACTTACTCAGACAGGATGGGACTTACTCAGACAGGATGGGACTTACTCAGACAGGATGGAACTTACTCAGGCAGGATTTGACTTACTCAGACAGGGTGGGACTTACTCAGACAGGATGGGACTTACACAGACAGGATGGGACTTACTCAGACAGGATGGGACTTACTCAGACAGGATGGGACTTACTCAGACAGGATGGGACTTACTCAGACAGGATGGGACTTACTCAGACAGGATGGGACTTACTCAGACAGGATGGGACTTACTCAGACAGGATGGGACTTACTCAGACAGGATGGGACTTACTCAGACAGGATGGGACTTACTCAGGCAGGATGGGACTTACTCAGACAGGATGGGACTTACTCAGGCAGGATGGGACTTAGACAGGATGGGACTTACTCAGACAGGATGGGACTTACTCAGACAGGATGGGACTTACTCAGACAGGATAGGACTTACTCAGACAGGATGGGACTCAGACAGGGTGGGACTTACTCAGACAGGGTGGGACTTACTCAGACAGGATGGGACTTACTCAGACAGGATGGGACTTACTCAGACAGGATGGGACTTACTCAGACAGGATGGGACTTACTCAGGCAGGATGGGACTTAGACAGGATGGGACTTACTCAGACAGGATGGGACTTGCTCAGGCAGGATGGGACTTACTCAGACAGGATGGGACTTACTCAGGCAGGATGGGACTTAGACAGGATGGGACTTACTCAGACAGGATGGGACTTGCTCAGGCAGGATGGGACTTACTCAGACAGGATGGGACTTACTCAGGCAGGATGGGACTTACTCAGACAGGATGGGACTTACTCAGGCAGGATGGTACTTACTCAGGCTGGATGGGACTTCCTCAGCCAGGATGGGACTTACTCAGACAGGATGGGACTTACTCAGACAGGATGGGACTTACTCAGGCAGGATGGGACTTACTCAGACAGGATGGGACTTACTCAGGCAGGATGGTACTTACTCAGGCAGGATGGGACTTACTCAGGCAGGATGGGACTTACTCAGTCAGGATGGGACTTACTCAGACAGGATGGGACTTACTCAGGCAGGATGGGACTTACTCAGACAGGATGGGACTTACTCAGGCAGGATGGGACTTAGACAGGATGGGACTTACTCAGACAGGATGGGACTTGCTCAGGCAGGATGGGACTTACTCAGACAGGATGGGACTTACTCAGGCAGGATGGGACTTACTCAGACAGGATGGGACTTACTCAGGCAGGATGGGACTTAGACAGGATGGGACTTACTCAGACAGGATGGGACTTGCTCAGGCAGGATGGGACTTACTCAGACAGGATGGGACTTACTCAGGCAGGATGGGACTTAGACAGGATGGGACTTACTCAGACAGGATGGGACTTGCTCAGGCAGGATGGGACTTACTCAGACAGGATGGGACTTACTCAAGCAGGATGGGACTTACTGAGACAGGATGGGACTTACTCAGGCAGGATGGTACTTACTCAGACAGGATGGGACTTACTCAGGCAGGATGGGACTTACTCAGACAGGATGGGACTTACTCAGACATGATGGGACTTACTCAGGCAGGATGGGACTTACTCAGACAGGATGGGACTTACTCAGACAGGATGGGACTTACTCAGGCAGGATGGGACTTACTCAGGCAGGATGGGACTTACTCAGTCAGGATGGGACTTACTCAGACAGGATGGGACTTACTCAGACAGGATGGGACTTACTCAGACAGGATGGGACTTACTCAGGCAGGATGGGACTTACTCAGACAGGATGGGACTTACTCAGACAGGATGGGACTTACTCAGACAGGATGGGACTTACTCAGACAGGATGGGACTTACTCAGAGAGGATGGAACTTACTCAGACAGTATGAGACTTACTCAGACAGGATGGGACTTACTCAGGCAGGATGGAACTTACTCAGGCAGGATGGGACTTACTCAGGCAGGATGGGACTTACTCAGGCAGGATGGGACTTACTCAGGCAGGATGGGACTTACTCAGGCAGGATTGGACTTACTCAGACAGGATGGGACTTACTCAGACAGGATGGGACTTACTCAGGCAGGATGGAACTTACTCAGACAGGATGGGACTTACTCAGACAGGATGGGACTTACTCAGACAGGATGGGACTTACTCAGACAGGATGGGACTTACTCAGGCAGGATGGGACTTACTCAGACAGGATGGGACTTACTCAGACAGGATGGGACTTACTCAGACAGGATGGGACTTACTCAGACAGGATGGGACTTACTCAGACAGGATGGGACTTACTCAGACAGGATGGGACTTACTCAGACAGGATGGGACTTACTCAAACAGGATGGGACTTACTCAGACAGGATGGGACTTACTCAGGCAGGATGGGACTTACTCAGACAGTATGGGACTTACTCAGACAGGATGGGACTTACTCAGGCAGGATGGGACTTACACAGACAGGATGGGACTTACTCAGAGAGGATGGGACTTACTCAGACAGGATGGGACTTACTCCTGCAGGATGGGACTTACTCAGACAGGATGGGACTTACTCAGACAGGATGGGACTTACTCAGACAGGATGGAACTTACTCAGGCAGGATGGGACTTACTCAGGCAGGATGGGACTTACTCAGACAGGATGGGACTTACACAGACAGGATGGGACTTACTCAGACAGGATTAGACTTACTCAGACAGGATGGGACTTACTCAGACAGGATGGGATTTACTCAGACAGGATGGGACTTAATCAGAATGGATGGGACTTACTCAGACAGGATGGGACTTACTCAGGCAGGATGGGACTTACTCAGACAGGATGGGACTTACTCAGACAGGATGGGACTTACTCAGGCAGGATGGGACTTACTCAGACAGGATGGGACTTACTCAGGCAGGATGGGACTTAGACAGGATGGGACTTACTCAGACAGGATGGGACTTGCTCAGGCAGGATGGGACTTACTCAGACAGGATGGGACTTACTCAGGCAGGATGGGACTTAGACAGGATGGGACTTACTCAGACAGGATGGGACTTAGACAGGATGGGACTTACTCAGACAGGATGGGACTTGCTCAGGCAGGATGGGACTTACTCAGACAGGATGGGACTTACTCAGGCAGGATGGGACTTAGACAGGATGGGACTTACTCAGACAGGATGGGACTTGCTCAGGCAGGATGGGACTTACTCAGACAGGATGGGACTTACTCAGGCAGGATGGGACTTAGACAGGATGGGACTTACTCAGACAGGATGGGACTTGCTCAGGCAGGATGGGACTTACTCAGACAGGATGGGACTTACTCAGGCAGGATGGGACTTACTCAGACAGGATGGGACTTACTCAGGCAGGATGGTACTTACTCAGGCTGGATGGGACTTACTTAGGCAGGATGGGACTTACTCAGACAGGATGGGACTTACTCAGACAGGATGGGACTTACTCAGGCAGGATGGGACTTACTCAGACAGGATGGGACTTACTCAGGCAGGATGGTACTTACTCAGGCAGGATGGGACTTACTCAGGCAGGATGGGACTTACTCAGTCAGGATGGGACTTACTCAGACAGGATGGGACTTACTCAGGCAGGATGGGACTTACTCAGACAGGATGGGACTTACTCAGGCAGGATGGGACTTAGACAGGATGGGACTTACTCAGACAGGATGGGACTTGCTCAGGCAGGATGGGACTTACTCAGACAGGATGGGACTTACTCAGGCAGGATGGGACTTACTCAGACAGGATGGGACTTACTCAGGCAGGATGGGACTTAGACAGGATGGGACTTACTCAGACAGGATGGGACTTGCTCAGGCAGGATGGGACTTACTCAGACAGGATGGGACTTACTCAGGCAGGATGGGACTTAGACAGGATGGGACTTACTCAGACAGGATGGGACTTGCTCAGGCAGGATGGGACTTACTCAGACAGGATGGGACTTACTCAAGCAGGATGGGACTTACTGAGAGAGGATGGGACTTACTCAGGCAGGATGGTACTTACTCAGACAGGATGGGACTTACTCAGGCAGGATGGGACTTACTCAGACAGGATGGGACTTACTCAGACATGATGGGACTTACTCAGGCAGGATGGGACTTACTCAGACAGGATGGGACTTACTCAGGCAGGATGGTACTTACTCAGGCAGGATGGGACTTACTCAGGTAGGATGGGACTTACTCAGTCAGGATGGGACTTACTCAGACAGGATGGGACTTACTCAGGCAGGATGGGACTTACTCAGACAGGATGGGACTTACTCAGACAGGATGGGACTTACTCAGGCAGGATGGAACTTACTCAGACAGGATGGGACTTACTCAGACAGGATGGGACTTACTCAGACAGGATGGGACTTACTCAGACAGGATGGGACTTACTCAGGCAGGATGGGACTTACTCAGACAGGATGGGACTTACTCAGGCAGGATGGTACTTACTCAGGCAGGATGGGACTTACTCAGGCAGGATGGGACTTACTCAGTCAGGATGGGACTTACTCAGACAGGATGGGACTTACTCAGGCAGGATTGGACTTACTCAGATAGGATGGGACTTACTCAGACAGGATGGGACTTACTCAGGCAGGATGGAACTTACTCAGACAGGATGGGACTTACTCAGACAGGATGGGACTTACTCAGACAGGATGGGACTTACTCAGACAGGATGGGACTTACTCAGGCAGGATGGGACTTACTCAGACAGGATGGGACTTACTCAGACAGGATGGGACTTACTCAGACAGGATGGGACTTACTCAGACAGGATGGGACTTACTCAGACAGGATGGGACTTACTCAGACAGGATGGGACTTACTCAGACAGGATGGGACTTACTCAAACAGGATGGGACTTACTCAGACAGGATGGGACTTACTCAGGCAGGATGGGACTTACTCAGACAGGATGGGACTTACACAGATGACAACAAGGAAATGAGTGAAATATTGAAATCCCAGTACGACTCTGTGTTTAGTGAACCACTAATCGGTCTGAGGATCGACGACCCAAATGATTTCTTCATGAATGAGCCTCAAAACTCCATAAATGTATGCCAGATTTCCGACATTACCCTAACTCCGATAGATTTCGAAAAAGCCATTGACAACATGCCTATGCACTCAGCCCCGGGCCCAGACTCGTGGAACTCTGTGTTCATTAAGAACTGCAAGAAACCCCTCTCGCGTGCCCTAAGTACACTATGGAGGAGGAGCTTGGACATGGGTGAAATTCCACAGTCACTTAAAACAACGGATATAGCCCCACTCCATAGAGGTGGCAGCAAAGCAGTACCTAAGAACTATAGACCAATAGCTCTGACGTCCCACATCATAAAATTCTTTGAAAGAGTTCTAAGAAGCAGGATTGCAAATCACCTGGATTCCCAAAATCTGCACAATCCAGGGCAACATGGGTTCAGGGCAGGTCGCTCCTGCCTCTCACAACTACTGGATCACTATGATATGGTCTTGGATGGTCACTCCTGCCTCTCACAACTACTGGATCACTATGATATGGTCTTGGATGGTCGCTCCTGCCTCTCACAACTACTGGATCACTATGACATGGTCTTGGATGGTCGCTCCTGCCTCTCACAACTACTGGATCACTATGATATGGTCTTGGATGGTCGCTCCTGCCTCTCACAACTACTGGATCACTATGATATGGTCTTGGATGGTCGCTCCTGCCTCTCACAACTACTGGATCACTATGATATGGTCTTGGATGGTCGCTCCTGCCTCTCACAACTACTGGATCACTATGATATGGTCTTGGATGGTCACTCCTGCCTCTCACAACTACTGGATCACTATGATATGGTCTTGGATGGTCGCTCCTGCCTCTCACAACTACTGGATCACTATGATATGGTCTTGGATGGTCGCTCCTGCCTCTCACAACTACTGGATCACTATGATATGGTCTTGGATGGTCACTCCTGCCTCTCACAACTACTGGATCACTATGATATGGTCTTGGATGGTCGCTCCTGCCTCTCACAACTACTGGATCACTATGATATGGTCTTGGATGGTCGCTCCTGCCTCTCACAACTACTGGATCACTATGATATGGTCTTGAATGGTCGCTCCTGCCTCTCACAACTACTGGATCACTATGATATGGTCTTGGATGGTCGCTCCTGCCTCTCACAACTACTGGATCACTATGATATGGTCTTGGATGGTCACTCCTGCCTCTCACAACTACTGGATCACTATGATATGGTCTTGGATGGTCGCTCCTGCCTCTCACAACTACTGGATCACTATGATATGGTCTTGGATGGTCGCTCCTGCCTCTCACAACTACTGGATCACTATGATATGGTCTTGGATGGTCGCTCCTGCCTCTCACAACTACTGGATCACTATGATATGGTCTTGGATGGTCGCTCCTGCCTCTCACAACTACTGGATCACTATGATATGGTCTTGGATGGTCGCTCCTGCCTCTCACAACTACTGGATCACTATGATATGGTCTTGGATGGTCGCTCCTGCCTCTCACAACTACTGGATCACTATGATATGGTCTTGGATGGTCGCTCCTGCCTCTCACAACTACTGGATCACTATGATATGGTCTTGGATGGTCGCTCCTGCCTCTCACAACTACTGGATCACTATGATATGGTCTTGGATGGTCGCTCCTGCCTCTCACAACTACTGGATCACTATGATATGGTCTTGGATGGTCGCTCCTGCCTCTCACAACTACTGGATCACTATGATATGGTCTTGGATGGTCGCTCCTGCCTCTCACAACTACTGGATCACTATGATATGGTCTTGGATGGTCGCTCCTGCCTCTCACAACTACTGGATCACTATGATATGGTCTTGGATGGTCGCTCCTGCCTCTCACAACTACTGGATCACTATGATATGGTCTTGGATGGTCGCTCCTGCCTCTCACAACTACTGGATCACTATGATATGGTCTTGGATGGTCGCTCCTGCCTCTCACAACTACTGGATCACTATGATATGGTCTTGGAAGGTCGCTCCTGCCTCTCACAACTACTGGATCACTATGATATGGTCTTGGATGGTCGCTCCTGCCTCTCACAACTACTGGATCACTATGATATGGTCTTGGATGGTCACTTCTGCCTCTCACAACTACTGGATCACTATGATATGGTCTTGGATGGTCGCTCCTGCCTCTCACAACTACTGGATCACTATGATATGGTCTTGGATGGTCACTCCTGCCTCTCACAACTACTGGATCACTATGATATGGTCTTGGATGGTCGCTCCTGCCTCTCACAACTACTGGATCACTATGATATGGTCTTGGATGGTCACTCCTGCCTCTCACAATTACTGGATCACTATGATATGGTCTTGGATGGTCACTTCTGCCTCTCACAACTACTGGATCACTATGATATGGTCTTGGATGGTCACTTCTGCCTCTCACAACTACTGGATCACTATGATATGGTCTTGGATGCACTGGAAGAAAGTCAGAATGCAGATGTAATATACACAGACTTTGGAAAAGCATTTGACAAATGCGATCATGGCGTAATAGCCCATAAAATACGTGCTAAAGGAATAACTGGGAAAGTGGGGAGATGGATCTTCAACTTCCTAACAAATCGAACACAAAGAGTAGTGGTCAACAGAGTTAAATCGGAGGCTGCCATAGTGAAGAGCTCTGTTCCACAAGGCACAGTACTCGCCCCCATCTTATTCCTTATCCTCATATCAGACATAGACAGAGATATACACCACAGCACCGTATCATCCTTTGCGGATGATACTAGGATCTGCATGAGGCTGTCATCTGCTGAGGACGCGGTTAACCTCCAAGAAGATATAAACAAAGTTTTCCAGTGGGCAACGGTAAACAATATGATGTTCAATGAGGACAAATTCCAACTACTCCGTTATGGAAAACTGGAGGAGATAATAACTAGAACAGAGTATACTACTGACTCCGGCCATACAATAGAGCGGAAAAATAATGTAAGGGACCTGGGAGTAGTAATGTCTGAGGATCTCACTTTCAAGGATCACAACAGTGCCACGATCGCACGTGCAAAGAAAATGATAGGATGGATAATGAGAACTTTCAAAACGAGAGATGCCAAGCCCATGATGATCCTTTTCAAATCACTTGTTCTCTCTAGGCTGGAATACTGCTGTACATTAACATCTCCATTCAAAGCACGTGAAATCGCAGATCTAGAGAGTGTACAGAGATCCTTTACTGCACGTATAAGTTCTGTCAAGCACCTTAACTACTGGGAACGCTTGGAAGCACTTGACTTGTACTCCCTGGAACTCAGGAGGGAGAGATATATCATAATCTACACTTGGAAAATCTTGGAAGGAATGGTCCCAAATCTGCACACAGAAATCACTCCCTACGAAAGTAAAAGACTGGGCAGGCGATGCAAAATACCACCAATAAGAAGTAGGGGCGCCATTGGTACACTAAGGGAAAACACCATAAGTGTCCGGGGCCCAAGACTGTTCAACAGCCTCTCATCAAGCATTAGGGGAATTACCAATAAACCCCTGGCTGCCTTCCAGATCCCTGGCTGCCTTCAACAGAGAGCTGGACAGATACCTAAAGTCAGTGCCTGATTAGCCGAGCTGTGGTTCGTACGTTGGACTGCGTGTGGCCAGCAGTAACAGCCTGGTTGATCAGGCCCTGATCCACCGGAAGGCCTGGTCATGGACCGGGCAGCGAGGGCGTTGATCCCCGGAATAACCTCCAGGTTACCTCCAGGAAACCTTCCCTCCTACCCCCCTCCTACCCTCCCTCCTACCCTCCCTCCTACCCTCCCTCCTACCCTCCCTCCTACCTTCCTTTTACTGTCCCTCATACCCTCCTCCTTCCCTCCCTCCTACCCTCCCACCTACCTTCCCACCTACCCTCCCTCCTTCCATCCCTCCTATCCTCCCTCCTACCCCCCTCTTAACCCACCTCCTACCCTCCCTCCTTCCCTCCCTCCTACCCCCCTTCCTACTTTCCCTCCTACCCCCTCCTACCTTCCCTCCTACACTCCCTCCTACCCTCCCTCCTACCCTCCCTCCTACCCTCCCTCAGTAAGGGAAGTCAGCCTGGCTGTTCTTCCTTCCTTTATCTCCCTGTGGCTTATATTTATTGCCCTTAAGGGAGTTACTCGCTGCCCTTCCTGCCCTCCTGCCCTCCCTTCCTCCTGCCCTCCTTGGAGGTGTGCAATTGATTTTGGAGTGATTGTATGTGTGTGTGTGTGTGTGTGTGTGTGTGTGTACTCTCCTAGTTGAGGTTGCAGGGGTCGATTCATAGCTCCTGGCCCCGCCTCTTCGCTGATTGCTACTAGGTCCTCTCTCTCCCTGCTCCATGAGCTCTATCATACCTCGCCTTAAAACTATGTATGGTTCCCGCCTCCACTACGTCACTTTCTAGGCTATTCCATGGCCTGACTACTCTATGACTGAAGAAATACTTCCTAACATCCCTTTGATTCATCTGAGTCTTCAACTTCCAATTGTGACCTCTTGTGTCTGTGTCCCATCTCTGGAACATCCTGTCTTTGTCCACCTCGTCTATTCCGCGCAGTATTTTATATGTCGTTATCATGTCTCCCCTGACCATCCTGTCCTCCAGTGTTGTCAGACAGATTTCCCTTAACCTTTCTTCACAGGACATTCCCCTTAGCTCTGGAACTATCCTTGTTGCAAACCTTTGCACTTTCTCTAATTTCTTGACGTGTTTGAGAAGGTGTGGGTTCCAAACTGGTGCTGCGTACTCCAGTATGGGCCTGACGTACACAGTGTATAAAGTCTTGTGTCTTCAAGACCCCTGGTTGTCTTCAAGACACCTGGTTGTCTTCAAGACACATGGTTGTCTTTAAGACAACTGGCTGTCTTCAAGACACCTGGTTGTCTTTAAGACCCCTGGTTGTCTTCAAGACCCCTGGTTGTCTTCAAGACCCCTGGTTGTCTTCAAGACCCCTGGTTGTCTTCAAGACACCTGGTTGTCTTCAAGACACCTGGCTGTCTTGAAGACACCTTGTTGTCTTCAAGACCCCTGGTTGTCTTCAAGACCCTTGGTTGTCTTCAAGACACCTGGTTGTCTTCAAGACCCCTGGTTGTCTTCAAGACCCTTTGTTGTCTTCAAGACACCTGGTTGTCTTCAAGACCCCTGTTTGACTTCAAGACCCTTGGTTGTCTTCAAGACCCCTAGTTGTCTTCAAGACCCCTGGTTGTCTTCAAGACCCCTCGTTGTCTTCAAGTCCCCTGGTTGTCTTCAAGACCCTTGGTTGCCTTCAAGACCCCTGGTTGTCTTCAAGACACCTGGTTGTCTTAAGACCCCTGGTTGTCTTCAAGACACCTGGTTGTCTTCAAGGCCCCTGGTTGTCTTCAAGACACCTGGTTGTCTTCAAGACACCTGGTTGTCTTCAAGACACCTGGCTGTCTTCAAGCCACCTGGTTGTCTTTAAGACCCCTGGTTGTCTTCAAGACCCCTGGTTGTCTTCAAGACCTATGGTTGTCTTCAAGACACCTGGTTGTCTTCAAGACCCCTTGTTGTCTTCAAGACCCCTGGTTGTCTTCAAGACCCTTGGTTGTCTTCAAGACACCTGGTTGTCTTGAAGACCCCTGGTTGTCTTCAAGACCCTTGGTTGTCTTCAAGGCCCCTGGTTGTCTTCAAGACCCCTGGTTGTCTTCAAGACCCCTGGTTGTCTTCAAGACCCCTGGTTGTCTTCAAGACCCTTGGTTGTCTTCAAGACACCTGGTTGTCTTCAAGACACCTGGTTGTCTTCAAGACCCTTGGTTGTCTTCAAGACACCTGGTTGTCTTTAAGACCCCTGGTTGACTTCAAGACCCTTGGTTGTCTTCAAGACCCCTGGTTGTCTTCAAGACCTCTGGTTGTCTTCAAGACCCCTGGTTGTCTTCAAGACCCCTGGTTGTCTTCAAGACCCTTGGTTGCCTTCAAGACCCTTGGTTGTCTTCAAGACACCTGGTTGTCTTCAAGACCCCTGGATGTCTTCAAGACCCATGGTTGTCTTCAAGACCCCTGGTTGTCTTCAAGACACCTGGTTGTCTTCAAGACACCTGGTTGTCTTCAAGACACCTGGCTGTCTTCAAGACACCTGGTTGTCTTTAAGACCCCTGGTTGTCTTCAAGACCCCTGGTTCTCTTCAAGACCCCTGGTTGTCTTCAAGACCCCTGGTTGTCTTCAAGACCCCTGGTTGTCTTCAAGACACCTGGATGTCTTCAAAACACCTGGCTGTCTTGAAGACACCTGGTTGTCTTCAAGACCCCTGGTTGTCTTCAAGACCCCTGGTTGTCTTCAAGACCCCTGGTTGTCTTCAAGATCCCTGGCTGTCTTCAAGATCCCTGGTTGTCATCAAGACCCCTGGTTGTCTTCAAGACCCCTGGTTGTCTTTAAGACCCCTGGTTGTCTTCAAGACCCCTGGCTGTCTTCAAGATCCCTGGTTATCTTCAAGACCCCTGGTTATCTTCATGACCCCTGGTTGTCTTCAAGCCCCCTGTTGTCTTCAAGACCCCTGGTTGTCTTCAAGACCCCTGGTTGTCTTCAAGACCCCTGGCTGTCTTCAAGCCCCCTGTTGTCTTCAAGACCCCTGGTTGTCTTCAAGACCCCTGGTTGTCTTCAAGACCCCTGGCTGTCTTCAAAATCCCTGGTTGTCTTAAAGACCCCTGGTTGTCTTCATGACCCCTGGTTGTCTTCAAGACCCCTGGTTGTCTTCAAGATACCTGGCTGTCTTCAAGATCCCTGGTTGTCTTCAAGACCCCTGGTTGTCTTCATGACCCTTGGTTGTCTTCAAGACCCCTGGTTGTCTTCAAGATCCCTGGCTGTCTTCAAGATCCATGGTTGTCTTCAAGACCCCTGGTTGTCTTCAAGACCCCTGGTTGTCTTCACGACACCTGGCTGTCTTCAAGACACCTGGCTGTCTTCAAGACACCTGGTTGTCTTCAAGACCCCTGTTTGTCTTCATGACCCCTGGTTATCTTCAAGATCCCTGGTTGTCTTCAAGACACCTGGTTGTCTTCAAGACACCTGGCTGTCTTCAAGACACCTGGCTGTCTTCAAGACACCTGGTTGCCTTCAAGACCCCTGTTTGTCTTCAAGACCCCTGGTTGTCTTCAAGACCCCTTGTTGTCTTCAAGACCCCTGGTTGTCTTCAAGACCCCTGGTTGTCTTCAAGACCCCTGGTTGTCTTCAAGACCCCTGGTTGTCTTCAAAACCCCTGGTTGTCTTCAAGACCCCTGGTTGTCTTCAAGACCCCTGGTTGTCTTCAAGACCCCTGGTTGTCTTCAAGACCCCTGGTTGTCTTCAAGACCCCTGGTTGTCTTCAAGACCCCTGGTTGTCTTCAAGACCCCTGGTTGTCTTCAAGACCCCTGGTTGCCTTCAAGACCCCTGGTTGTCTTCAAGACCCCTGTTTGTCTTCAAGACCCCTGGTTGCATTCAAGACCCCTGGTTGTCTTCAAGACCCCTGGTTGTCTTCAAGACCCCTGGTTGTCTTCAAGACCCCTGGTTGTCTTCAAGACCCCTGGTTGTCTTCAAGACCCCTGGTTGTCTTCAAGACCCCTGGTTGTCTTCAAGACCCCTGGTTGTCTTCAAGACCCCTGGTTGTCTTCAAGACCCCTGGTTGTCTTCAAGACCCCTGGTTGTCTTCAAGACCCCTGGTTGTCTTCAAGACCCCTGGTTGTCTTCAAGACCCCTGGTTGTCTTCAAGACCCCTGGTTGTCTTCAAGACCCCTGGTTGTCTTCAAGACCCCTGGTTGTCTTCAAGACCCCTGGTTGTCTTCAAGACCCCTGG
This sequence comes from Cherax quadricarinatus, assembly GCF_038502225.1. Classification (NCBI taxonomy): domain Eukaryota; kingdom Metazoa; phylum Arthropoda; class Malacostraca; order Decapoda; family Parastacidae; genus Cherax; species Cherax quadricarinatus. The sequence goes on along the minus strand of NW_027195190.1, from coordinate 49,202 downwards.
TTGTCTTCAAGACCCTTGGTTGTCTTCAAGACCCTTGGTTGTCTTCAAGACCCCTTGTTGTCTTCAAGACCCCTGGTTGTCTTCAAGACCCCTGGTTGTCTTCAAGACTCCTGGTTGTCTTCAAGACACCTGGTTGTCTTTAAGACACGTGGCTGTCTTCAAGACACCTGGTTGTCTTTAAGACCCCTGGTTGTCTTCAAGACCCCTGGTTGTCTTCAAGACCCCTGTTTGTCTTCAAGACCCTTGGTTGTCTTCAAGACACCTAGTTGTCTTCAAGACCCCTGGTTGTCTTCAAGACCCTTGGTTGTCTTCAAGGCCCCTGGTTGTCTTCAAGACCCCTGGTTGTCTTCAAGACCCCTGGTTGTCTTCAAGACCCCTGGTTGTTTTCAAGACCCCTAGCTGTCTTCAAGACCTCTTGTTGTATTCAAGACCCCTGGTTGTCTTCAAGGCCCCTGGTTGTCTTCAAGACCCCTGGTTGTCTTCAAGACCCCTGGTTGTCTTCAAGACCCTTGGTTGCCTTCAAGACCCTTGGTTGTCTTCAAGACACCTGGTTGTCTTCAAGACTACCTGGTTGTCTTCAAGACACATGGTTGTCTTCAAGACCCCTGGTTGTCTTCAAGACCCCTGGTTGTCTTCAAGACACATGGTTGTCTTCAAGACACCTAGTTGTCTTCAAGACCCCTGGTTGTCTTCAAGACCCCTGGTTGTCTTCAAGACCCCTGGTTGTCTTCAAGACCCCTGGTTGTCTTCAAGACCCCTGGTTGTCTTCAAGACACCTGGTTGTCTTCAAGACACCTGGTTGTCTTCAAGACACCTGGTTGTCTTCAAGACACCTGGCTGTCTTCAAGCCACCTGGTTGTCTTTAAGACCCCTGGTTGTCTTCAAGACCCCTGGTTGTCTTCAAGACCTATGGTTGTCTTCAAGACACCTGGTTGTCTTTAAGACCCCTGGTTGTCTTCAAGACCCCTGGTTGTCTTCAAGACCCCTGGTTGTCTTCAAGACCCCTGGTTGTCTTCAAGACACCTGGCTGTCTTCAAGACACCTTGTTGTCTTCAAGACCCCTGGTTGTCTTCAAGACCCTTGGTTGTCTTCAAGACACCTGGTTGTCTTCAAGACCCCTGGTTGTCTTCAAGACCCTTTGTTGTCTTCAAGACACCTGGTTGTCTTCAAGACCCCTGTTTGACTTCAAGACCCTTGGTTGTCTTCAAGACCCCTAGTTGTCTTCAAGACCCCTGGTTGTCTTCAAGACCCCTCGTTGTCTTCAAGTCCCCTGGTTGTCTTCAAGACACCTGGTTGTCTTCAAGACCTTTGGTTGTCTTCAAGACCACCTGGTTGTCTTCAAGACACCTTGTTGTTTTCAAGTCACCTGGTTGTCTTCAAGAACCCTGGTTGTCTTCAAGACACCTGGTTGTCTTCAAGTCACCTGGTTGGCTTCAGGACCCCTGGATGACTTCAAGACCACCTTGTTGTCTTCAAGACTTCTTGTTGTCTTTAAGACCTCTGGTTGTCTTAAAGATCCCTGTTTGTCTTCAAGACCTCTGGTTGTCTGCAAGATCTTTGGTTGTCTTTAAAACCTCTGGTTGTCTTTAAGACCTCTGGTTGTCTTCAAGACACCTGGTTGTCTTCAAGACCCCTGGTTGTTTTCATGACCACCTGGTTGTCTTCAAGACCCCTGGTTGTCTTCAAGACCCCGGGTTGTCTTCAAGACCCCTGGTTGTCTTCAAGACCCCTGGTTGTCTTCAAGACCCCTGGTTGTCTTCAAGACACCTGGTTGTCTTCAAGACACATGGTTGTCTTCAAGACCCTTGGTTGTCTTCAAGACACCTGGTTGTCTTTAAGACCCCTGGTTGACTTCAAGACCCTTGGTTGTCTTCAAGACCCCTGGTTGTCTTCAAGACCTCTGGTTGTCTTCAAGACCCCTGGTTGTCTTCAAGACCCCTGGTTGTCTTCAAGACCCTTGGTTGTCTTCAAGACCCTTGGTTGTCTTCAAGACCCCTGGTTGTCTTCAAGACCCCTGGTTGTCTTCAAGACCCCTGGTTGTCTTCAAGACCCCTGGTTGTCTTCAAGACACCTGGTTGTCTTCAAGACACCTGGTTGTCTTCAAGACCCCTGGCTGTCTTCAAGACACCTGGTTGTCTTCAAGACCCCTGGTTGTCTTCAAGACCTTTGGCTGTCTTCAAGACCCCTGGTTGTCTTCAAGACCCCTGGTTGTCTTCAAGACCCCTGGTTGTCTTCAAGACACCTGGATGTCTTCAACACCCCTGGCTGTCTTGAAGACACCTGGTTGTCTTCAAGACCCCTGGTTGTCTTCAAGACCCCTGGTTGTCTTCAAGACCCCTGGTTGTCTTCAAGATCCCTGGCTGTCTTCAAGATCCCTGGTTGTCATCAAGACCCCTGGTTGTCTTCAAGACCCCTGGTTGTCTTTAAGACCCCTGGTTGTCTTCAAGACCCCTGGCTGTCTTCAAGATCCCTGGTTATCTTCAAGACCCCTGGTTATCTTCATGACCCCTGGTTGTCTTCAAGCCCCCTGTTGTCTTCAAGACCCCTGGTTGTCTTCAAGACCCCTGGTTGTCTTCAAGACCCCTGGCTGTCTTCAAGACCCCTGGATGTCTTCAAGACCCCTGGTTGTCTTCAAGACCCCTGGTTGTCTTCAAGACCCCTGGCTGTCTTCAAGACCCCTGGTTGTCTTCAAGACCCCTGGTTGTCTTCAAGACCCCTGGTTGTCTTCAAGACCCCTGGTTGTCTTCAAGACTACCTGGCTGTCTTCAAGACCCTGGTTGTCTTCAAGACCCCTGGTTGTCTTCAAGACCCTTGGTTGTCTTCAAGACCCCTGGTTGTCTTCAAGATCCCTGGCTGTCTTCAAGACCCTGGTTGTCTTCAAGACCCCTGGTTGTCTTCAAGACCCCTGGCTGTCTTCAAGACACCTGGCTGTCTTCAAGACCCCTGGTTGTCTTCAAGACACTTGGTTGTCTTCAAGACCCCTGGTTGTCTTCAAGACCCCTGGTTGTCTTCAAGACCCTGGTTGTCTTCAAGACACCTGGTTGTCTTCAAGACACCTGGCTGTCTTCAAGACACCTGGCTGTCTTCAAGACACCTGGTTTCCTTCAAGACCCCTGTTTGTCTTCAAGACCCCTGGTTGTCTTCAAGACCCCTTGTTGTCTTCAAGACCCCTGGTTGTCTTCAAAACCCCTGGTTGTCTTCAAGACCCCTGGCTGTCTTCAAGACCCCTGGTTGTCTTCAAAACCCCTGGTTGTCTTCAAGACCCCTGGTTGTTTTCAAGACCCCTAGTTGTCTTCAAGACCCCTGGTTGTCTTCAAGACCCCTGGTTGTCTTCAAGACCCCTGGTTGTCTTCAAGACCCCTGGTTGTCTCCAAGACCCCTGGTTGTCTTCAAGACCCCTGGTTGCCTTCAAGACCCCTGGTTGTCTTCAAGACCCCTGTTTGTCTTCAAGACCCCTGGTTGCATTCAAGACCCCTGGTTGTCTTCAAGACCCCTGGTTGTCTTCAAGACCCCTGGTTGTCTTCAAGACCCTTGGTTGTCTTCAAGACCCCTGGTTGTCTTCAAGACCCCTGTTTGTCTTCAAGACCCTTGGTTGTCTTCAAGACCCCTGGTTGTCTTCAAGACCCCTGGTTGTCTTCAAGACCCTTGGTTGTCTTCAAGACCCTTGGTTGTCTTCAAGACCCCTGGTTGTCTTCAAGACCCTTGGTTGTCTTCAAGACCCCTGTTTGTCTTCAAGACCCTTGGTTGTCTTCAAGACCCCTGTTTGTCTTCAAGACCCTTGGTTGTCTTCAAGACCCTTGGTTGTCTTCAAGACCCTTGCTTGTCTTCAAGACCCTTGGTTGTCTTCAAGACCCTTGGTTGTCTTCAAGACCCCTTGTTGTCTTCAAGACCCCTGGTTGTCTTCAAGACCCCTGGTTGTCTTCAAGACCCCTGGCTGCCTTCAAGACCCCTGGTTGTCTTCAAGACCCCTGGTTGTCTTCAAGACCCCTGGTTGTCTTCAAGACTCCTGCGATGATCCCTGGGGGTCTATCAGGGGGTCATCGCCCCCCTTTGTTTAAGTTTTGTAGACAGTTCACTGTAAATATTCCGATGGTTTATCCAATACTCTCCGGGACCTTCCTTCTTACCTTCCTTCCTTCATTCCTTCCTTCCTACCTTCCTTCATACCTTCCTTAATTCCTTCCTTCCTTCCTTCCTTCCTACCTTCCTTCATTCCTTCCTTCCTTCCTTCCTACCTTCCTTCCTTCCTTCCTTCCTTCCTACCTTCCGAACTTCCTTCCTTCCTTCCTTCCTTCCTTCCTACCCTCCTTCCTTCCGACCTTCCTTCCTACCTTATTTCCTACCTTCCTTCCTACATTTCTTCCTACCTTCCTACCTTCCTTCCTTCCTTCCTACATTTCTTCCTACCTTCCTACCTTCCTTCCTTCCTTCCTTAATACCTTCCTTCCTTCCTTCCTTCCTAACTTCCTTCCTTCCTTCCTTCCTTCCTTCCTACCCTCCTTCCTTCCGACCTTCCTACCTTCCTTCCTACCTTCCTTCCTACAATTCTTCCTACCTTCCTACCTTCCTTCCTTCCTTCATACATTTCTTCCTACCTTCCTACCTTCCTTCCTTCCTTCCTTCCTACCTTCCTTCCTACCTTCCTTCCTTCCTTCCTACCTTTCTTCCTACCTTCCGCCCTTCCTTCCTTCCTTCCTTTCATCCTTCCTGACTACCTTCCTACCTTCCTTCCTTCCTACCTTCCTTCCTACCTTCCTTCCTTCCTACCTTTCTTCCTACCTACATTCCTTCCATCCTACATTCCTCCCTTCCTTACTTCCTTCCTTCCTTCCTTTCATCCTTCCTGACTACCTTCCTACCTTCCTCCCTTCCTTCCTTCCTTCCTACATTCCTCCCTTCCTTCCTTCCTTCCTTCCTTCCTTTCATCCTTCCTGACTACCTTCCTACCTTCCTCCCTTCCTTCCTTCCTTCCTACATTCCTCCCTTCCTTCCTTCCTTCCTTTCACCCTTCCTGACTACCTTCCTACCTTCCTCCCTTCCTTCCTTCCTTCCTACATTCTTCCCTTCCTTCCTTCCTTCCTTCCTTTTATCCTTCCTGACTACCTTCCTACCTTCCTCCATTCCTTCCTTCCTTCCTACCTTTCTTCCTTCCTACCTTCCTTCCTACCTTCTTCCCTTCCTTCCTTCCTTCTTTCCTACCTTCCTTCCTTCCTTCCTTCCTTCCTACCTTCCTTCCTACCTTCCTTCCTTCCTTCCTACCTTCCTACCTTCCTTCCTTCCTTCCTACCTTCCTTCCTTCCTTCCTTCCTACCTTCCTTCCTTCCTTCCTTCCTTCCTTCCTACCTTCCTTCCTTCCTTCCTTCCTACCTTCCATCCTTCCTTCCTACCTTCGTTCCATCCTTCCTACCTTCCTTCCTACCTTCCTTCCTACCTTCCTACCTACCTTCCTACCTTCCTTCCTTCCTACCTTCCTTCCTACCTTCCTTCCTTCCTTCCTACCTTCCTTCCTACCTTCCTACATTCCTTCCTTCCTACATTCCTACCTTCCTTCCTACCTACCTTCCTTCCTTCCTACCTTCCTTCCTACCTTCCTTCCTTCCTTCCTTCCTTCCTTCCTACCTTCCTTCCTTCCTTCCTACCTTCCTTCCTTCCTTCCTTCCTTCCTACCTTCCTTTCCTTCCCACCTTCCTTCCTTCCTTCCTACCTTCCCTCCTTCCTACCTTCCTTCCTTCCTACCTTCCTTCCTTCCTTCCTTCCTACCTTCCTTCCTTCCTTCCTACCTTCCTTCCTACCTTCCTTCCTTCCTTCCTACCTTCCTTCCTACCTTCCTTCCTTCCTTCCTTCCTACCTTCCTTCCTACCTTCCTTCCTTCCTTCCTTCCTTCCTTCCTTCCTTCCTTCCTTCCTTCCTACCTTCCTTCCTTCCTTCCTACCTTCCTTCCTTCCTTCCTTCCTACCTTCCTTCCTACCTTCCTACCTTCCTTCCTACCTTCCTTCCTACCTTCCTACCTTCCTTCCTTCCTTCCTACCTTCCTTCCTACCTTCCTTCCTTCCTTCCTTCCTTCCTTCCTTCCTTCCTACCTTCCTTCCTTCCTTCCTTCCTTCCTTCCTACCTTCCTTCCTTCCTTCCTACCTTCCTTCCTTCCTTCCTTCCTTCCTTCCTTCCTTCCTTCCTTCCTACCTTCCTTCCTTCCTTCCTTCCTTCCTTCCTTCCTTCCTTCCTACCTTCCTTCCTACCTTCCTTCCTTCCTTCCTTCCTACCTTCCTTCCTACCTTCCTTCCTTCCTTCCTTCCTTCCTTCCTACCTTCCTTCCTACCTTCCTTCCTACCTTCCTTCCTTCCTTTCTTCCTTCCTTCCTTCCTTCCTTCCTTCCTTCCTTCCTTCCTTCCTTCCTTCCTACCTTCCTTCCTACCTTCTCCATTCCTTCCTTCCTACCTTCCTACCTTCCTTCCTACCTTCCTTCCTATCTTCCTTCCTACCTTCCTTCCTACCTTCCTTCCTTCCTTCCTACCTTCCTTCCTTCCTTCCTACCTTCCTACCTTCCTTCCTTCCTTCCTACCTTCCTTCCTACCTTCCTTCCTACCTTCCTTCCTTCCTTCCTACCTTCCTTCCTACCTTCCTTCCTTCCTTTCTACCTACCTTCCTTCCTTCCTTCCTACCTTCCTTCCTTCCTTCCTTCCTACCTTCCTTCCTTCCTTCCTACCTTCCTTCCTTCCTTCCTTCCTTCCTTCCTTCCTTCCTTCCTTCCTACCTTCCTTCCTTCCTTCCTTCCTACCTTCCTTCCTTCCTTCCTTCCTTCCTTCCTTCCTTCCTTCCTTCCTACCTTCCTTCCTTCCTTCCTACCTTCCTTCCTTCCTTCCTTCCTACCTTCCTTCCTACCTTCCTTCCTTCCTTCCTTCCTACCTTCCTTCCTACCTTCCTTCCTTCCTTCCTTCCTTCCTACCTTCCTTCCTACCTTCCTTCCTTCCTTCCTACCTTCCTTCCTTCCTTCCTTCCTTCCTTCCTACCTTCCTTCCTTCCTTCCTTCCTACCTTCCTTCCTTCCTTCCTACCTTCCTTCCTTCCTTCCTACCTTCCTTCCTACCTTCCTTCCTACCTTCCTACCTTCCTTCCTTCCTTCCTTCCTTCCTTCCTACCTTCCTTCCTTCCTTCCTTCCTTCCTTCCTTCCTACCTTCCTTCCTTCCTTCCTACCTTCCTTCCTTCCTTCCTTCCTTCCTTCCTTCCTTCCTTCCTTCCTACCTTCCTTCCCACCTTCCTTCCTACCTTCCTTCCTACCTTCCTTCCTACCTTCCTTCCTTCCTTCCTTCCTACCTTCCTTCCTACCTTCCTTCCTTCCTTCCTACCTTCCTTCCTACCTTCCTTCCTACCTTCCTTCCTACCTTCCTTCCTTCCTTCCTACCTTCCTTCCTTCCTTCCTACCTTCCTTCCTACCTTCCTACCTTCCTTCCTACCTTCCTTCCTTCCTTCCTTCCTTCCTACCTTCCTTCCTTCCTTCCTTCCTTCCTACCTTCCTTCCTATCTTCCTTCCTACCTTCCTTCCTACCTTCCTACCTTCCTTCCTGTCTTCCTTCCTACCTTCCTACCTTCCTACCTTCCTTCCTACCTTCCTACCTTCCTTCCTACCTTCCTTCCTACCTTCCTACCTTCCTTCCTGCCTTCCTTCCTACCTTCCTTCCTTCCTTCCTTCCTTCCTTCCTACCTTCCTTCCTACCTTCCTACCTTCCTTCCTTCCTTCCTTCCTTCCTTCCTACCTTCCTACCTTCCTTCCTACCTTCCTACCTTCCTTCCTACCTTCCTTCCTTCCTTCCTACCTTCCTACCTTCCTTCCTACCTTCCTTCCTACCTTCCTACCTTCCTTCCTACCTACCTTCCTTCCTACCTTCCTTCCTTCCTTCCTTCCTTCCTTTCCTCCTACCTTCCTTCCTTCCTTCCTTCCTTCCTTCCTACCTTCCTTCCTTCCTTCCTTCCTTCCTTCCTTCCTACCTTCCTTCCTACCTACCTATCTTCCTTCCTTCCTTCCTTCCTTCCTTCCTTCCTACCTTCCTTCCTACCTTCCTTCCTACCTTCCTTCCTACCTTCCTTCCTTCCTTCCTTCCTACCTTCCTTCCTACCTTCCTTCCTTCCTTCCTTCCTACCTTCCTTCCTTCCTTCCTTCCTTCCTTCCTTCCTACCTTCCTTCCTTCCTTCCTTCCTTCCTTCCTTCCTACCTTCCTTCCTTCCTACCTTCCTCTCTTCCTTCCTTCATTCCTTCCTACCTTCCTTCCTTCCTTCCTTCCTTCCTACCTTCCTACCTTCCTTCCTACCTTCCTACCTTCCTTCCTTCCTTCCTTCCTTCCTTCCTTCCTTCCTTCCTTCCTACCTTCCTTCCTTCCTTCCTACCTTCCTACCTTCCTTCCTTCCTACCTTCCTTCCTATCTTCCTTCCTTCCTACCGTTCTTCCTTCCTTCCTTTCTACCTTCCTTCCTTCCTTCCTACTTTACTTCTTACCTACCTTCCTTCCTTTCTTCCTACCTTTGTTCCTACAGCCCATTCTTCCTTCCTACCTTCCTCCCTACCTTCCTTTCTTCCTTCCTACCTTCCTTTCTACCTTCCTTCCTTCCTTCCTATCTTCCTTTCTACCTTCCTTCCTTCCTTCCTACCTTCCTACCTTCCTTCCTTCCTTCCTTCCTTCCTACCTTCCTTCCTACCTTCCTACCTTCCTTCCTTCCTACCTTCCTACCTTCCTACCTTCCTTCCTACCTTCCTTCCTACCTTCCTTCCTTCCTACCTTCCTTCCTACCTTCCTTCCTACCTTCCTTCCTTCCTTCCTTCCTACCTTCCTTCCTACCTTCCTTCCTACCTTCCTACCTTCCTACCTTCCTTCCTTCCTTCCTACCTTCCTTCCTACCTTCCTTCCTTCCTTCCTTCCTTCCTTCCTACCTTCCTACCTTCCTTCCTACCTTCCTTCCTACCTTCCTTCCTACCTTCCTTCCTTCCTTCCTACCTTCCTTCCTACCTTCCTACCTTCCTTCCTTCCTGCCTTACTTCCTACCTTCCTTTCTCCCTTCCCCCCTACCTTCCCTCCCACCTTTCCTCCCACCTTCCCTCCCACCTTCCCTCCCACCTTCCCTCCTACCTTCCCTCCCTCCTTACCTCCCTCCTTCCCACCCACCTTCGCTCCCACCTTCCCTCCCACCTTCCCTTCCACCTTCCCTCCTACCTTCCCTCCTACCATCCCTCCTACCTTCCCTCCTACATCCCTCCTACCTTCCCTCCTACCTTCCCTCTTACCTTCCCTCCCACCTTCCCTCCGGCCATCCCTCCCACCTTCCCTCCTACCTTCCCTCCTACCATCTATCCTACCTTCCCTCCTACATCCCTCCTATTTTCCCTCCTACTTTCCATCCTACCTTCCCTCCCACCTTACCTCCCACCTTCCCTCCCTCCCCTCCCTCCTTCCCTCTCACCTTCCCGCCCACCTTCCCTCCCACCTTCACTCCCACCTTCCCTCCCCACTTTCCCCTCCCATCTTCCTCCCACCTTCCTCCCACCTTCCCTCCCACCTTCCTCCTCCTTCCCTCCCACCTTCCCTCCCTCCCCAGCATCCTCCCAACTTTCCTCCTACCATCTCTCCCACCATCCCTCCCACTTCCCCTCCACTCCCTCCCTCCCACCTTCCTCCCACCATCCCTCCCTCCCACCTTCCTCCCACCATCCCTCCCACCTCCCCACCTTCCTCCCACCATCCCTCCCACCACCCTCCCCCTTCTCCCACCCTCCCACCATCCTCCCACCTTCCTCCCTCCCACCTTCCCTCCCACCTCCCCTCCCTCCCACCATCCCTCCCACCATCCCTCCCTTCCTCTCCCACCATCCCTCCACCTTCCTCCCACCTTCTCCCACCATCCCTCCCTCCCACCTTCCTCCCACCTTCCCTCCCACCTTCCTCCCACCTTCCTCCCACCTCCTCCCCAACCATCCCTCCCTCCCACCATCCCTCCCACCTTCCTCCCACTCTCTTCCTCCCACCATTCCTCCCACCTTCCCCTCCCACCTCCTTCCCCTCCCCACCATCCCCTCCCACCTTCCCTCCCACCTCCTCTCCCTTCCCACCATCCTCCCACCTTCCTCCCACCTTCCCTCCCACCATCCCTCCCACCTTCCCTCCCTCCCACCATCCTCCCACCTTCCCCCTCCCACCATCCTCCCACCTTCCTCCCACCTTCCCTCCCACCTTCCTCCCACCATCCCTCCCACCTTCCCTCCCACCTTCCCTCTCCCACCTTCCCTCCCACCTTCCCTCCCACCTTCCCTCCCTCCCACCATCCTCCCACCATCCTCCCCACTTTCCTCCCACTTTCCTCCCACTTCTCCCACCTTCCCTCCTCCCTCCCCACCATTCCTCCCACCTTCCCTCCCACCTCCCTCCCACCATCCTCCCACCTTCCCCCTTCCACCCCTCCCACCCATCCCTCCCACCTTCCCCTCCCACCTTCCTCCCACCGTCCCTCCCACCTCCTCCCACCTTCCTCCCACCTTCCCTCCCACCTTCCTCCTCCCACCTTCCCTCCCACCTTCCTCCCACCTCCCTCCCACCTTCCCTCCTCCCACCTTCCCCTCCCCACCTTCCTCACCTTCCTCCCACCATCCCTCCCCTCCCACCTTCCCTTCCACCTTCCTCCCACCATCCCTCCCTCCCATGTCCATCCCACCATCCCTCCCACCTTCCTCTCCCACCATCCTCCCACCTTCCCTCCCCACCATCCCTCCCACCTCTTCCCTCCCCACCTTCCTCCCACCCTTCCTCCCTCCCACCTTCCCTCCCTCCCACTCCCTTCCTCTCCCACCTTCCTCCCACCTTCCCCTCTCCCACTTCTCCCCTCCCACCTTCCCTCCCACTTCCCCTCCCACCTTCCCTCCCCTCCCCTCCTCCCACCTCCCCTCCCTCCCACCTTCCCTCCCACCTTCCCTCCCCTCCCACCTTCCTCCCATCATCCCTCCCACCTTCCCCTCCCACCTCTCCCTCCCACCTTCCCCTCCCACCCCATTCCCTCCCACCTTCCCCTCCCACCTTCCCTCCCAGACTGCTCCCTCCCACCTTCCCCTCCCACCTTCCTCCCCACCTTCCTCAATCCCACTTCCTCTCCCACCTTCCCCTCTCCCACCTTCCCTTTCCCACTTCTCCCACCCCTTCCTCCCACCTTCCCTCCCACCTTCCCCTCCCACCCTTCCTCCCCACCTTCCCTCACCTTCCCTCACCCCACCTTCCCTCCCACCATTCCCTCCCACCCTGTCTCCCACCAAACCTCCCACCTTCCCTCCCTACCTTCCTCCCACCTTCCTCCCAAAATCCTCCCACCTTCCCCTCCCACCTTCCCCTCCCACCTTCCTCCCCACCTTCCCTCCCACCATCCCCACCATCCTCCCACCTTCCTCCCACTTTCCCCTCCCACCATCCCACCCACCTTCCTCCCCACCTTCCCCTCCCTCCCACCATCCTCGCACCTCCCTCCCACCTTCCCTCCCACCATCCCACTCCACCTTCCTCCCACCTTCCCTCCCCACCATCCTCGCACCATCCTCCCCACCGTCCTCCCCACCATCCTCCCACCTCCCCTCCCACCTTCCCTCCCTACCATCCCCTCCCTCCCACCTTCCTCCCACCATCCCTCCCACCTTCCCCTCCCTCCCACCACCCTCCCTCCCACCTCTCCCCTCCCACCTCCCTCCCACCTCTTCTTACCTTCCCCTCCCACCTTCCTCCCACCGTCGATCCCACCTTCTCCCCACCTTCCTCCCACCATCCCTCCCACCTTCCCACCCACCTTCCTCCCTCCCACCTCCCTCCCACCTTCCCTCCCACCTTCCCCTCCCACCTTCCCTCCCACTTCCCTCCACCTTCCTCCCACCTTCCCCTCCCAAATTCCCTCCCACCTTCCCCTCCCTCTCCCACCTTCTCCCACTTTCCCCTCCCACCTCCCACACTCTCCCACCTTTCTCCCACCTCCTCTCCCACCTTCCCCCTCCCACCTTCCCTCCCACCTTCCCCTCCCCTCCCACCTTCCTCCCACCATCCCTCCCACCTTCCCTCCCCACCTTCTCCCACCTCCTCCCACCAACCCGCCATCCTCCCACCTTGCCTCCCACCTTCCCTCCCACCTTCCTCCCACCATCCCTCCCACCATCCTCCCACCTTCCTCCCACCTTCCTCCCACCTTCCCCTCCCACCTCCCTCCCACCTTCCTCCCACCTTCCTCCCTCCCACCTTCCCTCCCACCTTCCCCTCTCCCACCATCCCTCCCACCACCCTCCCTCCCACCTTCCTCCCACCTTCCTCCCACCTTCCCTCCCACCTTCCTCCCACCATCCCTCCCACCTTCCTCCCCACCATCCCTCCCACCTTCCTCCCACCTTCCCCTCCCACCTCCTCCCACCTTCCTCCCACCATCCCTCCCACCTTCCTCCCCACCATCCTCCCACCTTCCCTCCCACCTTCTCCCACCTTCCCTCCCACCTTCCTCCCACCATCCCTCCCACCTTGCCTCCCACCTTCCTCCCTCCCACCTTCCTCCCACCATCCTCCCACCATCCCTCCCTCCCACCTCTCCCACCTCCCCTCCCACCTTCCTCCCACCTTCCTCCCACCTCCTCACCCTTCCTTCCCTCTCCCACCTCTCCCACCCTTCCTCCCCTTCCCCTCCCTCCCCTTCCCTCCCACCTTCCTCCCTACCTCCTCCCACCTTCCCCTCCCACCTTCTCCCTCCCACCTTCCCTCCCACATTCCCTCCCACCTTCCCCTCCCACCTCCCCTCTCCCACCTCCCCTCCCACCTTCCCTCCCACCTTCCGTCCCACTTCTCTCCCACCTTCCCTCCCTCCACCTCCCTCCCTTCCCCTCCCACCTTCCCTCCCCACCCCTCCCCTCCCTCTCCCACCTTCCCTCCCTCCCACCTTCCCTCCCACCTTCCCCTCCCACCTTCCTCCCACCCCTCCCTCCCACCATCCTCCCTTCCACCTTCCCACCTTCCTCTACCTCCTCCCACCTCCCTCCCTCCCACCATCCCTCCCACCATCCTCCCACCTTCCCTCCCACTCTCTCCCACCATCCCTCCCACCTTGCCTCCCACCTCCTCCCCACCATCCTCCCACCTTCCTCCCACCATCCCTCCCACCTCTCCCACCTTCCTCTTACCTTCCCTCCCACCTTCCCTCCCACTGTCCCTCCCACCTTCCTCTCCCACCTTCCTCCCCACCATCCCTCCCTCCCCACCTTCTCCCTCCCTCCCACTCTCCCTCCCACCTTCCTCCCACCATCCTCCCACCTTCCCTCCCTCCTCCCCCTCCCACCTTCCTCCCACCTTCCCTCCCACCTCCCTCCCACCTTCTCCCACCTTCCCCTCCCACCTTCCCCTCCCTCCCACTCCCTTCCTCCCACCTTCCCTCCCACCTCCTCCCACCTCTCCCTTCCCTTCCTCCCTCCCCACCTTCCCTCCCACCTTCCTCCCACCTTCCTCCCACCTTCCTCCTCCCACCATCCCTCCCACCTTCCTCCCACCTTCCTCCCACCTTCCTCCCACCTTCCCCTCCCACCATCCCCTCCCACCTTCCTCCCACCATCCCTCCCACCTTCCTCCCACCTTCCCCTCCCACCTTCCTCCCACCTTCCCTCCCCACCATCCCTCCCACCTCTCCCACCATCCCCTCCCACCATTTCCCTCTCCCTCCCACCTTCCCCTCCCACCTTCCTCTCCCACCTTCCCTCCCCTCCCACCTTATCCCTCCCACCATTCCTCCACCTCCCTCCCACCACCCTCCCTCCCACCTTCCTCCCACCTTCCCCTCCCACCTTCCCCTCCCTCCCATCCTCTCCCACCATCCCTCCCACCATTCCCCACCCTCCCACCTTCCCTTCCCTTCTCCCATCCCACCCCATCCTCCCACCTTGCCTCCCACCTTCCCTCCCACCATCCTCCCACCTCTCCCCACCATCCTCCCACCTTCCTCTCCCACCTTCCCTCCCACCTTCCCTCCCACCTTCCTCCCACCTTCCTGTCCTCCCACCTTTCCCTCCCACCTTCCTCCACCATCCTCCCTCTTCCCTCCCACCATCCCTCCCTCCCACCTTCCCCTCCCACCATCCTCCCACCTTCCTCCCACCTCCCTCCCACCTTCCCTCCCACCTTCCTCCCACCTTCCCCTCCCACCTTCCCTCCCACCCCTCCTTCCCCTCCCTCCCACCTTCCTCCCACCTTCCCCTCCCACCTTCCTCCCACCTTCCCTCCCACCTTCCTCCCTCCCACCTTCCCCTCCCACCTTCCCCTCCCACCTTCCCCTCCCACCTTCCTCCCCACCTCTCCCCTCCCCACCATCCTCCCACCTTCCCCTCCCACCTTCCCCTCCCACCATCCCTCCCACCTTCCTCCCACCATCCCTCCCACCTTCCCTCCCACCTTCCCTCCCACCTTCCCTCCCACCTTCCCTCCCACCATCCCTCCTGCACCTTCCCTCCCACCATCCTCCCACCTTTCCCCTCCCTCCCACCTTCCTCTCCCACCTTCCCTCTCCCACCTTCCTCCCACCATCCCTCCCACCTTCCTCCCACCATCCCCTCCCACCTTCCTCCCACCTCCCTCCTCCCACCTTCCCCTCCCACCTTCCCTCCCCACCATCCCTCCCATCCCATCCCCTCCCACCTCCCATTCCTCCCCTCCCACCTCTCCCTCCCACCTTCCCTCCCACCATCCTCCCACCTTCCTCCCACCATCCTCCCACCTTCCCTCCCCTCCCACCCCTTCCCCTCCCACCTTCCCCTCCCACCTTCCCTCCCACCTCCCTCCCACCTTCCCCTCCCACCACCCTCCCTCCCACCTTCCCCTCCCACCATCCCTCCCACCTTCCTCCCACCTTCCCTCCCACCTCTCCCACCTCCCTTCCTCACCATCCCTCCCACCTTGCCCTCCCACCTTCCTCCCACCTTCCCTCCCACCATCCTCCCACCATCCCTCCCCACTCTCCCACCTCTTCCTCCCACCTTCCCTCCCACCTTCCCTCCCACCTTCCTCCCACCTTCCCTCCTCCCACCATCCCCTCCCACCATCCCTCCCACCTTCCCCTCCCACCTTCCCCTCCCACCTTCCTCCCCACCTTCCTCCCACCTTCCCCTCCCACCTTCCTCCCACCATCCTCCCACCTCCCCCTCTCCCACCTCCTCCCCCTCCCCTTGACCTCCCCTCTCCTTCCTCCCCACCTTCCCCTCCTCCCCACCTTCCTCCCTCCCCTCCCCACCTTCCCTCCCACCTTCCTTCTCTTCCCACCTTCCTTCCCACCTCTCCCCTTCCCACCTTCCTCCACCTTCCTCCCACCTTCCCTCCCACCCATCCCTCCCACCTTGCCTCCCACCTTCCTCCCACCATCCTCCCACCATCCCTCCCACCTTCCCCTCCCACCTTCCTCCCACCTCTCCCTCCCTTCCTCCCACCTTCCCCTCCCACCTTCCTCTCCCACCATCCCTCCCACTCATCCTCCCACCTTCCTCCCACCTTCCTCCCACCTTCCTCCCACCTTCCTCCCCTCCCCACCTTCCCTCCCCACCTCCTCCCACCATCCTCCCACCTCCTCCCACCTTCCTCCCACCTTCCTCCCACCTTCCACCTCTCCCACCTTCCTCCCACCTTCCTCCCACCTTCCTCCCACCTTCCTCCCACCATCCTCCCACCTTCCTCCCACCTTCCCTCCCACCTCCTCCCCACCTTCCCCTCCCACCTTCCCTCCCACCTTCCTCCCACCTTCCCTCCCACCACCATCCCTCCCACCATCTAGTTATCTAAGATCACTGGGTCTTCAAGTGCTGAAGTTCCAATAGCGTGTTTATCTTTTAATGGCTTGAGATGGTTATCTCCACAGCCCTTTATATCCCCTGATGTGACCCCCTAGTGTGACCCCTTAGTGTGACCTCCTGATGTGACCCGTTAGTGTGACCCACTATTGTGACCAATTAGTGAGTCTTAATTGTTGTGACCCACTACTGTGACCCCTTAGTGTGACCCCCTAGTGTGACCCCTTAGTGTGACCTCCTGATGTGACCCGTTAGTGTGACCCACTAGTGTGACCAATTAGTGAGTCATAATTGGTGTGACCCACTAGTGTGACCCATTAGTGTGACCCTCTTAGTGTGAGAACCTAATGTGACCCCTTAGTGTTACCCCCTGATGTGATCCATTAGTGTGACCCACTAGTGTTACCCATTAGTGTGTCACACCTGATGTGATCCACTAGTGTGACCCTATCAGTGTGATCCCCTGATGTGACCCACTGATGTGACCCCCTTGATGTCTGACCCCACTGATGTGACCCCCCTGATGTCTGACCTCTGATGTGTGAATCACTAGTGTGTGATCCAATATTGTGTGATCAAATAGTGTGACTCACTAGTGTGACTCCCGTATGTGAGATTGTGATCTTTAGAGCCCTTTATCCCCACTGATGTGACCCTCTATTGCATGACACCCTAGTGTGACCCCTTGTGTGACACCTAGTGTCAAATGGCTTTCTTTAGAGAACTTTATCCCAATTAATGTGACCCCTAGTGTGACCCCATAGTGTGTGTGACCCCTAATATGTGTGACCTATTGTGTGAGCCACATGTGACCCCTTAGGTGACTTCATAGTTTGACTCAATAGTGTGTGACTCCATAGCGTGACCCGTACTGTGACAGTCTAGTGTGTGACACCATAATGTAACCCCTAGTGTGACCCCCCTAGCGTGTGACCCTTAATGTGACTCCATAGTGTGAGATGATAATTTTCAGCCTTTTATCCCCCTGATGTGACCCTGAGTGTACGGCCCCCTAGTGTGTGCTCCTTTGTGTTACCGTGTGTGACCCCTAGCGTGTGTGACCTCCTAGTGTGTGACCCCAAGTGTGTGTGTGTGTGTGTGTGTGTGTTTGTGTGTGTGTGTGATCCCCTAGTGTTTGTGACCCCCTAGTGTGTGTGATCTCTAGTTTGTGTGATCCCTAGTGTGACCCCTAGTGTGTGTGACCCCCTACTTTGTGACGCATCGTGTGTGTGACCCGAAGTATGTGTGACCCTAATGAAAAATGGTAATCTTCATAATCTTTTATAGTGCTTGTAGCCCCTAGTGTGACCCCATAATGTGACCCCCTAGTGTAGGGTAGTCATTTTCACAGCCCTTTATCGCCACTGATGTGTGGCCCTGGAGAATAGTGACCCCTAGAACCCCTCAGTATGACAATCGGCCCCAGTATGTGGCCTAGTATATGTGACCCCAGTGTGACCCCAAATATGAGTGACCATAGTATGAGTGACCTCCAGCAAGTGTGTCCCCCACTATGTAAGGGTGACCCCCATAATGACCTGACCAACAGTATGACCACCTAGTGTGACCCCCAGTTTGTGTGACCCCAGTATGACCACCTAGTGTGATTTCCAGTTTGTGTGATCCTCAGTATGACTACCTAGTGTGACCCAGTGTATGTGTGAACCTTACTGTGACCCCAGCACTGCATTGTTGAGTTTAGAATCCATCTACTGCACAGTTATAACTTATTACACACACACACACACACACACACACACACACACACACACACACACACACACATATATATATATATATATATATATATATATATATATATATATATATATATATATATATATATATGAGTGGTAATTAAATGATAGCTCGAGGCCTTTCATTTTGCAGTGAACACTTCTTCAGGCGCTTGCAATATTGCAAGTACCTGAAGTAGTGCCCTGATCACCTTACAGAAACAGTAAGCCTAATAACATGTCTACACTAGGCCTATATGATGTATCAATATAACTATCCTTGAACCTAAAAGTTGCCTTCAGTCCATGACGAAGGACTGACCCCCCTCATCTATTGTATGTACTTGTGTAGTCTTCACATCATGTTTAAACTGATCGTTTTCAGTCCCCTGTGTGCCTCCCTTGTTTTATTTAGATTTACAGAGATATGGTAGATAAAACTGCTCGTTTTAAAAAAGCGTGTGGGTTTATATCAAGGTGAGTGTTGTTATATTAGAGAAATTCTTGGAAGCAGGATGCCTGGCAGTTAGGACTGACACCATAGAGCTGAACCAGGGTAGCTGGCTGCCTTAAAAAGAATTCCCAGATTGGTGTCTGCAGGATTAGTTGCAATGGCTGCAACTTATCTAGGACAGACTAGCACACTTCTAGATGCCAGGATATCACATCTATATTGAGGATGAACTGTAGAGGAAAGTGCAGTTTTCAACTACACCAGGGCTTGCAATAACCCTGCAAAGTGGTCAGAACCCAGAGTCATTGCTGCTCCTGGCTTGTTGCAATGGCTGCAACCAGGAATCAAATGCAATAACTCTGGAAATGGTTCTGAAGCCAGAGTCGTGATTCCTAGCTCCTCTCCGCTGTAAATATTTCGGAATGAGTATTAATAAATTATAATTGACGTTCACTATTTAATAATAGCTTCGGCTAACACAAACTTGACAAGTTTATAATTCATATCTTTATATGTAAACTGCAGCAGAATTCTAACCTGAACTCCCTGGATGGTTATAATGAGTTGTACAATGATGAACTGAGTATCGTCCAGGTTCTATTGTTGTCCCATTCACATAGCAAGAAAGTAGGTACCCAGGTGTTAGTGGACTAGTGTGGGTGGCATCCTGGGGAGGAAAAATTTGAGGAATTTCTGTGGTTATCTTCGCTGGGTAACCCATCAGGGTTAAATATTCCAACAAAATCTTATCTCTTTTGCACTTACCTGGAGTTCACCTGGAGAGGGTTTCGGGGATAAACGGCTCAACAGCTCGGTCTGAGACCAGGTCGAGGTGGAGACAAGGCGTGGTGGATCAGAGTCTGAGACCAGACCCTGATACACCACGATCAGCTGTTACTGCTGGCCGCATGCAAAGTGATGTACGAACCATAGCCCGGTTGGTCAGGTACTGACTTTAGGTGCCTGTCCTAATGGATAAACCAGCATCTACCTAAGGAGGAAATTGAAAAAAACTCGAGAAATGTAATAATTTCCCGAAGATCCATTTCCCTAATAAGGTTAGAAACACCCTGTATGACGCAAAGTCTGACATCCATTTCCCTAATAAGGTTAGAAACACCCTGTATGACGCAAAGTCTGACATCCATTTCTAATCCAAGGTTAGAAACACCCTGTATGACGCAAAGTCTGACATCCAT